>NC_057802.1:422783039-422813217 GCF_018294505.1 Triticum aestivum | reverse complement strand
GCCGAGAGCACGGCCGCCTACGCGAGAGTGCCGCTGCATCCGCATTGAGCGCGGCCGCTTCCGCCGAGAGGGCGTCTGCGGCAGCCAATAGGGCAGCTGCTGCTGCAACGGCGGCTGCAAACGCCGAGAGCGCTCGAGCTGCCGTCCGTGTCGCTGATGTCGCCCTGGCCCGGGTCGAGGCCATCCACGCCAAGATCGAGGATGCACACGCCAAGATATTCGAGGCCACCTCGGACTTCAGCATGCAACCCACGTCTGAAAAGGCGGCGGTGGCCATGGAGCACCTGCTTCCTCATGAGGTCGCCGAGCGGGAGCTGGAGATGCAGGAGGCGGCGGAGATCAAGGAGCGCCGGGAGGAGGAGTTGCGCGTGGCCGAGGTCGAGGTAGAGAAGAGTCTGTCCGTCGAGGAACCGGCGGTGGAGTACCAACACGAGCTCTGGCGCAGCCACTACTATGAGTACTACAACCTTGAGGGCGGCGCCGAGGACGAGGACGAGTACGAGGACGCGGTCGACTTCAGCAGGGGGGACGCGGAGTCCACCAACGGCGGCATGTCGCCAAGACAAGTCATCGACGTCTCATCTCACACCGGCGATGCATAGGCCAGCGCGGCGGCGGATTTTTAATTATGCGTACTTAGGCTTTGTTTTTAATGCTGGTCTTTTGTTAGAGCAATGTTTAGGTCAACTGGCTCTGTGTAATTACTAAAATTGATCGATTCAGTAGGTGTGGTCTGTCTGCTGTATGCTCTTTTGTGTGCCCAAATTAGCAAGCGGTGTTAAATTATGCAATGACGTACCCGGGGAAATTTCCACCAAAATTTGAATTATCAAACTCATCCCATGCATGTAAAGTAGAAGAATCGTTTGCGATGCACACAATCGTTCAAAGTGAATGGTCCGGCGGCACCGCGCGCGTTTAAAGTGAATGTGCCCATGCCTTGAGACCAAAATTTGAATTATCAAACTCATCCCATGCGCGTAAAGCAGAAGAACCATTTGCGATGCACACAATCGTTCAAAGTGAATGGTCCGGTGGCACCGCGTGCAAAGTTTCCCTCCACATTTCCAAAATTTTGTCCTACCGCCAAAATATCTACCCCCGCCCCCTTTCCCCACCTCCTTTACTCCTCGACCACAAGTCACATTTCCCCTGTTTCCTCCTTCCTTCCTTGCTAAGCTATAGTCACTTCCTCGCTATAGCCGTCTCGCATCCTACCGTCGGGGTCGCCATGGTCTTCTTCAAAGACATCTCTAGTGGTTCCTCCTCCGGCGACTACTCCTTCACCACCCGGGTATGCCTCTCTTCTCTCTCTCTCGAGCTATGACTTGGAATGAAGGATTTTTACCCGGAGGTCGATTGAGTCATTTCTTCCTCTTGTAGCTCCCTAAGACCATCAGTGGCAACAAATGGAGCGGGGTGGCTGAAGATCTATCTGCTCGTTGTCACCATCAATCTCCATGCGTGAAGCTACTTGCATTTGATTCTGTGAACACTAGGAGGAAGTTTCTGGCATGTGCAGAGAAGGTTAGACCCTCTTTCGTTGTTACAAATCATTTGCTAGATGTGATTCAGACACTGTCATGGTCCCAACCCATTCATACCACACCTTCAACCAAACGCATCATAAGACAGTGTCACAGTTTGTACCTAGTATCTTAAATTGTTGCCATCTCTTCAGCGGTGCCATCAGAAAATTATTTGAAGCCGCTTCAGCAGTTTGTGCAGCCAAGTTTGGTCCACACATCCGAGCAGCCAAGCAGTAAAATACTAAATCTTTATGGCACGAAGGAACTGGGCATCGGAGCAACTACGTGCTCCGGAGTCCGGGTCCCTGATTTTTTTCCGCTGCATCGGCTCGCCAGTTCAGGGCACCGGTGCGAGATGTAGCAACAGTTGTCTTTACACCAGTTTTGGCATACATAGTGGACGGCCTTAGTGCTATTAGTTCTATGTTACTAAATTTGTGCATGTACACACCTGCTAGTATCAATTTGCTGTCATCCAAACACTGTCGCTATGCTGTTGCAGTTATATTTACCTTCCTCATAAAATGTTCAGTTTGTTATTTATTGTACATGAGTAAGAACTTGTAGCGTCGTTGTAGTTAATTATAGCTTCTGATGTTCCAGAATTTGGTTGTTGTCTCAGTACAAGTTATTTCATTTGCACATTGATCTTTCTGAGAAGATATGTCATAATTAACATGTTTCTTCAGTATTTCAAAATAAGCATTGGTGATTTTCTATGTTGCTATAAACCCATTTCCCCTACAATTGTTACTGACCTAGTTTTAAATATTATAGGATGAAAGGAGGTGTTCTTACTTGGAGTGGGTTGATCAAGAGTGGCCAGAGTGTTTGAAGATGTGCCTAACGAAGCTCTGGAGCATGTATGAGGAAGTGAACACACGTAGGCTTACAGAAAGTCTTGTCAACGCTGAAGCATACTTCAAGATGCGGGATAAAAAGTTGAAGGTGGAGAATGAGCTCAGATTTTTTAAATCAGACTTTGCTAAGATGGTGTTGGCGAAGGAGGAGGCACTTTCCCATTGGCCCGTGCAAAATGGGTTCTTACTGAACTGAAAGCAGAGGTGGATAAGGCGACCCTGGATGATCTCGATTAGGGAAATGAATATATTGTTCTTATGAAGTTGAACTAGCTATATGTTGTACTGTGTTGTTTTCATGTAGCTACAGTACTGTGATGTTATAATATATTTATGTGCCTGATATGAAATTGGCAAACAGCTGTTCGATATGAAATGTGAATTTGTGTAATACTGGAATTACTAATTGTAAACTAATAAACCTGCTAAATGTGTCATGGACCTTTGCAAACGGTTCTAGTAGTAAAAGCGCTTGCGATGGATAGCCCAATGCCACACAGTTTTCTTCATCAAATCGTGTGTGATATAGTTGATAAAAGCAAACAGTTAACCAAGGAAGACCGTGTGTGATAGTTACACCTTTCACACACGAGCCTACACATAAAACTGTGTCGGATTTACGTCCGAACAGAAATGTTTTCCCTGGATTGACTGTGTGGGATGTACATAAGAACGGAAACGTATTTCTTGGATTGACTGTGTGTGATATACATACGAACGGAAATGTTTTTCCGGGATTCACCGTGAGGGATGTACATACCTACGAAAATGATTTTCTCGGATTACCGTGTGGGATGTACACACCTACGGAAATGATTTTCTCGGATTACCGTGTGGGATGTACATACCTACGGAAATGATTGGGTTTCGATGCCTCGCCCGATCGCACACGGCCCCAGCCTGGGTCCCAGGAGGGCCTATCCCTGACGATTTCTGGGTCGTGTGGGAAGGACACCCTATCGCACACACTCACTTGGCGATGGTTCCAAATGCCGTCGCGGAAAGGGGTAAAAAACTGTTTGTTTAGGACCGGCGCGCACCAGTGTATGATGCAACTAGAAGGTTTTGTCGATCCTAAAGGTGCTAACAAAGTGTGCAAGCTCCAGCGATCCATTTATGGACAGGTGCAAGCCTCTCGGAGTTGGAATATACGCTTTGATAGAGTGATCAAAGCATATGGTTTTATACAGACTTTTGGAGAAGCCTGTATCTACAAGAAAGTAGTGGGAGCTCTGTAGCATTTCTAATATTATATGTGGATAACATATTGTTGATTGGAAATAATACATAATTTCTGGATAGCATAAAAGGATACTTGAATAAGAATTTTTCAATGAAAGACCTCAGTGAAGCTGCTTATATATTGGGCATCAAGATCTATAGAGATAGATCAAGACGCTTAATTGGACTTTCACAAAGCACATACCTTGATAAAGTTTTGAAGAAGTTAAAAATGGATCAGTCAAAGAAAGGGTTCTTGCCTGTGTTATAAGGTGTGATGTTGAGTCAGAATCAATGCCCGATCACTGCAAAAGATAGAGAGAAAATGAAAGTCATTCCCTATGCCTCAGCCATAGGTTCTATCATGTATGCAATGTTGTGTACCAGACTTGATGTGTGCCTTGCTATAAGTTTAGCAGGGAGGTACCAAAGTAATCTAGGAGTGGATCACTGGACAACGGTCAAGAACATCCTGAAATACCTTAAAAGGACTAAGGATATGTTTCTTGTTTATGGAGGTGATAAAGAGCTCGTCGTAAATGGGTTACGTCGATGCAAGCTTTGACACTGATCCGGATGACTCTATGTCACAAACCGGATACGTATTTATATTGAATGGTGGAGCTGTCAGTTGGTACAGTTCCAAACAGAGCGTCGTGGCGGGATCTACGTGTGAAGCGGAGTACATAGCTGCTTCGGAAGCAGCAAATGAAGGAGTCTAGATGAAGGAGTTCATATCCGATCTAGGTGTAATACCTAGTGCATCGGGTCCAATGAAAATCTTTTGTGACAATACTGGAGCAATAGCCTTGGCGAAGGAATCCAGATTTCACAAGAGAACCAAACACATCAAGAGACGCTTCAATTCCACCCGCGATCAAATCAATGAGGGAGACATAGAGATTTGCAAAATACATACGGATCTGTATGTTGCAGACCCGTTGACTAAGCCTCTTCCACGAGCAAAACATGATCAGCACCAAGACTCCATGGGTGTTAGAATCATTACTATGTAATCTAGATTATTGACTCTAGTGCAAGTGGGAGACTGAAGGAAATATGCCCTAAAGGCAACAATAAAGTTGTTATTTATATTTCCTTGTATCATGATAAATGTTTATTATTCATGCTAGAATTGTATTAACGGAAACTTAGTACATGTGTGAATACATAGACAAAACTAAGTGTCCCTAGTATGCCTCTACTTGACTAGCTCCTTAATCAAAGATGGTTAAGTTTCCTAACCATAGACATGTGTTGTCATTTGATGAATGGGATCACATCATTAGAGAATGATGTGATGGACAAGACCCATCCGTTAGTTAGCATAATGATCATTTATTTTTACTGCTATTGCTTTCTTCATGACTTATACATGTTCCTCTGGCTATGAGATTATGCAACTCCCGAATACCGGAGGAACACCTTGTGTGCTATCAAACGTCACAACGTAACTGGGTGATTATAAAGATGCTCTACAGGTGTCTCCGAAGGTGTTTGTTGAGTGGGCATAGATCGAGATTAGGATTTGTCACTCCGTGTATCGGAGAGGTATCTCTGGGCCCTCTCGGTAATGCACATCACTATAAGCCTTGCAAGCAATGTGACTAATGAGTTAGTTATGGGATGATGCATTACGGAACAAGTAAAGAGACTTGCCGGTAACGAGATTGAACTAGGTATGATGATACCGACGATCGAATCTCGGGCAAGTAACATACCGATGACAAAGGGAACAACGTATGTTGCGGTTTGACCGATAAAGATCTTCATAGAATATGTAGGAGCCAATATAAGCATCCAGGTTCCGCTATTGATTATTGAACGGAGATGTGTCTCGGTCATGTCTACATAGATCTCGAACCCGTAGGGTCCGCACGCTTAACGTTCGATGACGATTTGTATTATGAGTTATGTGTTTTGGTGACTGAAGTTTGTTCAGAGTCCCGGATGAGATCATGGACATGACGAGGAGTCTCAAAATGGTCGAGAGGTAAAGATTGATATATTGGACGAAGGTATTCGGATACCGGAATGGTTTCGGAGAGGTTCGGATATTTTTTGAGGTACCGAGGGGTTACCGGAACCCCCCGAGGAAGTATTGGGCCTTCATGGGCTTTAGTGTAAAGGAGAGGAGGGCCGCAAGGGGTGGCCGCACCCCCCCCCCATGGCAGGTCCGAATTGGACTAGGGAGGGGGCGGCGCCCCCCTCTTTCCTTCTCCCTCTCCTCTTCCTTCCCTCTCTCCCCCTCTTGGAAAAGGAAGGGGAGTCCAACTAGGATTGGGAATCCTAGTTGGACTCCTTTATATACGGGGGTGGGGGGCACCCCAAATCACAACAGTTGTTTCTTAGCTGTGTGCGGTGCCCCCCTCCAAAGTTTACCACCTCGGTGTATTGTCGTAGTGCTTAGGCGAAGCCCTACGCGGATCACATCACCAACACCTTCGCCACGCCGTCGTGCTGACGGAACTCTCCCTTGACCCTCTATTGGATCAAGAGCTCAAGGGACGTCATCGTGCTGAATGTGTGCTGAACACGGAGGTGCCGTACGTTCGGTACTTGGATCGGTTGGATCGTGAAGACGTTCGACTACATCAACCGCGTTACTAAACGCTTCCGCTTTCGGTCTATGAGGGTACGTGGACACACTCTCCCCGCTCGTTGCTATGCTTCTCCTAGATAGATCTTGCATGATCGTAGGAATTTTTTTGAATTAGTACGTTCCCCATCACAGGAGGGTATGGGACCCGTGGTGGCGGTTTTGCAGGTTGGGGACAGCGATGGAGCTAGGGTGGGGGTGCATGAACGGGGCTGAAGAGAGGAAAATGGTAGGCAGATGCGTAGGGCACGTTCAGGCGATCCCAAATCCGTCCCATATATGGGCTGGGTTTGAGAGGTGTTGGATTACGCGGACATATGGGTTGAGTTTGGGGTTGGTCCATTAGGTGGCGTTTATTGGTCCAGGCGGTGTCTGGGCTGTCAGCCCGGACATATGAGGGCAGAGTAGGGAGCGGTTGGAAATGCTCTGACCACATTCATAACAATTACAAGAAACATCATTGTGCCAAAATATGGTGAATTGTGCTACCAATGCACAATCTTCTGCGGTGTTTCTATTTTTGGAGAGTGCCTTCTACCATATATCTGACGAAGGGTTGCAAAGTGACACCCGATCCACTAGGCTTCATATTCAAAATTAAAGAAAATTTATTCTAACTAGATGGCAGTGGCGTTAGTATAATTTGTATTCAAACCTTTGCATGACGCCGCATTGCATCCCTATTATGGAATTGATTTATGTGAATTTTTTAATGTTTTCATCTACGCAAATTCGGTTGGTCAGACAGATCAATCGTTTGCCTTAGTGTCCCCATATCTCCATGAATTATGACAAGCTAGATTGCACAACATAATGTTATATACGATACCTTGCGCATTGTTGTGGCATTCTTGTTAAAAGTGCATAAATAAGTGTTAATAAAAATAAAAATAATGTAAGAATATTTTGTATGACGAAGGTACTATGTATGCATGAGCTAATGAGATGACATTCTTTGCATGGATAAAGTAATGCTGAAACATAACTTATGACTAGATGCATGACTTGGTGATGTGGCATTGTTGAATATAGAGGAAAATAAGATAGTGGATTGAGCCTATTTATGAATAGAGGCGAATGTTTGCATCTAAGAAGATTCGATTGGTGGGCCGGATCAATCGTGCGACTCACTGTCCCTGTATCTCCATGAGTTATGACAAGCTGGATTGCACAACATAATGTACTAGACGATACATAGCGTGTTTCTGCATGATTCTTGTTTAAAACATGTGTAAATAAGTGTTAACAAAACTAAAATTAATATAAGAGTATTTTGCATAACCAAGTTACTAAAAAGGACATGCATGCATGAGTTGATGAGATGGCATTCTTTGCACGAATAAATTAATTCTAAAGCATAAATTATGACTACATGCATGACTTGATGATATGTCATTGTTGCATCTAGAGGAAAATTAGATAGTTGGTTGCAAACAATTTGGGAATAGAGGATGAGATTTCTCTTTAAAAAGAGTGGTGAGGTTCCCTTTAATTTTGGTCGTTGTTGTTGTTTTGCTTGTGTTGAATTGCTGAATCATGGTTTATTTTGGTTTATGTTGAATTATTGAATTGATTCGTGCGCTATGATCTATACGCATGTCTTTGCATGAAAATAAGGGTATGAATATAAGGGGTGTGGTTGACCAGGCGGACAAATGAGGGTCGGGCCAACGCTGTTGGGGAGCCGGCTCCAAAATTGACATGTACTAATTAGTTAAAAAGAAAATGCATGTGACAATTCAGAATTTGCCTCCTAACTTCTCTAGTGTCATGATTGGATCACAAGGGTTTGCCAGGACACAACATTTTCCTATTAGTATGTGTTAGGGCGAACATTTCACCCACATTGTACCAATTTCCCGTCTCTGTCACTGCCTCTAGAGCTTCAAGGGTTGCCTCTACACATTTTAAGTTTTTGTCTAGCTGCCTCTATAGCTAGAGGCGCCTCTTACGTTAGATGTTGTCTCCAACTTGCACCAACGAATAAATAAAGGGTCAATGGCAAAAAGAATGTTTTTCATGTCAAGTTGTGTTCATCGAGGATGGCAAGTATAGTTGATGAGCATGAGAAAATTTGCCTCGGTTCACTTTTTGCTAAGAGATTCTTGTGCTTACAAACTAAATTTGTCATTCTCACGTCAATATAAATTGCCATGAAAAACATTCGATTTCTCATGTCTAAAAATTGAAGATTCTAGTAGCTTTCAAGATGGACCCAACTACAATAGAAAAGTATTATTTTCAACCAATAGTTCAGCAAAATAAGGCACATGAGGTAGGCGAGGGGTAGGGCAGTAGGGTGAACTATTGGCTGCAAATAGTACTTGTCTACTATAGTTGGGTCCACCTTGAAGATTACCGGAAGTTTTCACACACTGCATAAATTTTGACGAGATTAGAGAGAAGGCATTGGAAGTTTTCACATTGCAGAATTTTTTACGGAATATCTAACTGACGAACGTCGGATATTTAGTGATCTCCAGCGAACACCAGGAACCCTTAGATCTTGCTCACGAATCTTTAAGCAGAGAGATGTTACACGTCAGCTACACAAAAACGTTCGCTATATTCACGTTCCTGGTGAACGTCCCATCTTTTTTTCATCCCACAAGAATTTGGCTGATGCGTGGCTCAAACTCGCAACCTCATGAAGGAATCAGGGTGCGCTCACCACTTCGACAATAAGCGGATTGTGAACATATTTTTATCAAACTGCCTTATGTTTTTGTAGCTAAAATGAATTCATTTTATTATTTGAAAATTTTGACCGAAAGAATACACACAAAAATTCCATCTTTTGAAAATAAAAAAATCCCTACAAATTCGAAAGGCTGCCATGCTTTTTAGGGAGCACATTTTTTAAAACTTGCCATGTGCAAATTATATTTGTTTTTTGTCATGTACCCATTTTTTCAATTCGCAAAATTTGCCACGTTTGTTTAGAGGAGAAATTTTCTAAACTTGCCATGTGCAATTTTATTATAGGTAGCATGGCGTTTTTGTGTAGGAACCATGTCATTTTTGTAGAAACCATGGCATTTACAATGTATATACCATGGGATTTTTATTTTTAAGAGCGTGGCATTTACAATGTATGTACCAAGGCATTTTTACTTGTAAGAGCATGGCATTTTTGTTATTCAGAGCATGCCATTTTTATTTTTAATGAGCATGACATTTTTTTAAAGAGCATGGCATTTTTTTAAATAGCATGGCATTTTTTTGTAGAGCATGGCATTTTTATTATAAAAGAACATGGTATTTTTTCTATAGAGCATGGCATTTTTTCTTTTAAAGAGCATGGCATTTTTTTATTTTATAGAGCTTGGCATTTTTATTGTAAAGAGCATGACATTTTTTATTTTTTAGAGCATGTCAATTTCGTTAGTAAGAGCATGGCATTTTTTATGATTAAGAGTGTGCCTTTTTCTTTTATGAAGAGCGTGGCATTTTTAAATCTATAGCATGGTAAATTTATTTCTTGTTTTCGAAAAATAAAATATAGGCATTTTCATATTTTTTAGTGCATGGCAGTTTGTAAATGTATGTTCTCTGCCTTTTATGTATCAGCATTCTTTTCTTTTTGATGGTATTTTTTTGACAAAAAGCAGTTAACTGGGTCCACCCCGCATACTATCTGGGACAGTTGGGGGTCGCACTGGAGCGTGCTCGAGCGATCATTCCACACTGGACGATTTGGTTTGCTGGAATGAACCTTTCCCAGAGAACAAAATGTTCCCTGGAGCCTGCCCTCCAGCTGACAGACGCCACATATTTGGGTCCAATTTTGTTGAGATTAGAGAGAAGGCATATGGGACCCATCTTAGAGGCAACATCACATCTACATATTGATGCTCTTATATGATAGAGGAGGTCGTGAGCAAAAAAGAAAAGGAAGGGAAGTTAATACGTACGATTGCAGCGGGGAAGAAAGTCGGTTATGACTCACATGCAATATATGTATTGTTGTATTCTTTTCTTTCAATATTTTAAGTGGATCCGACTATGTTTCAATCGACTTAGATTTTATTAAGCCTCAACTAATCGAGACCTAGCAAAACCATTTTAATTAAGAAACATTATGTTAATATGGCGAATTTGGCAGCTCCGCGGAGATATAACGCATGGGAAGAAGGGTGTGCTGATTCCAGTGTTGGTCGATTTCCTGGTAAGTTATGTGAGATTGATAGTTGTTGCTCAAAAGCATTCCACGGAAGAGATACTCAAAGGAAAAATGGCAGTACAAGAGTCTTGGGAAAGATCAAGGCCACACCGTACGGAGAGGGCACGTCCTGCACGCAGGGCCATATGAACTCACTTTTCAAAAAATGCATTTTAAACACGTTTTAAAATGTCAAAAAACTAAATAAATATTCATGCATATATCTTTGCAATAAGTGTGCGCGGCACAAAGTTTTATGATTGTGAGAAAATCTCTTTTTGTTTTGCTCCTCAAAAAAGACAAATTTCAGTGCTTCTAAATAGCATTCCACAACAAATTTTTTGTCTTTTTTGCACGGGCCGACCAAGAAGTTATTTTTCCGTGAAACTTTCTCCGTGCACATAGAATGTGAAGATGTATGTGTGAGACTTTTTTCATATTTTCTGGCATTTAGAAATAAGTTTTTAAAACTGGGTTCATGTGCTCATGGGTTCATCCACACACTTCTCTCAGCGTATGCCCTAAGTTTTACCTTGGCTTGCACCTCCATGCAATATGACTGTGCTTTCAGTAGATGGATCCAGGATGATGGCACGGCGGCGGTTGGTATAATCCTACGACAACGCGATGATTCAGTCATTTTCTCATCGTATCGCAACTTATTTAACTGCAGTGACGTTCTTGAGACAGAGATTTATGCATTGATGATCGGCATGACGCTTCTCCCAGTTATGGTTCAGTCCGATTCTTCGACTGCTTTATCTTATCTTTCCAGTTCTAGTTTAGATAGACCGGTTTATGGTCATTTAGTAGTTGAAGTTAAGTTATTTACAACCGATAGAGTGTTCCATTCCCCAGAAACTTCATAAATGTAATAGCGTTGCAGATTGCTTTGCAATGTATAGTTGCTCGCTTAGAGATACAATTGTGTGGCTCGGCAGAGGACCCGTGTATTAAGTATATCTTGCCTAAGGATTGTAACACTATAATAATGGAATAAACTATTATTGATCTCGAAAAAAAATACATCCAGCAAAAAAGACTCGCTTAAGCATCACCGCATAATCCTTAATGGAAGCACTTCACATCATGACATTGCAAAAATACTATGCAATTACACGTGTTTTCACAGTTGCCGTTGTCCTCCTGCATTATCCGAGAAAGGGCTCACGCCCTGGCTCTCGTCTTCGTCTCGGTGCGGCGGCTGCGAGAGCTGGAGAGACTCGAGCCCCCTCATCTGGGGCTCCACGTCCATGAAGTCCACGGCCTGTGGAAGATCGTCGTAGTTCACCATCTGGCTCGGCGCCGACGCCGCGGAGTACGCCGGCTGCAGCACCGCCAGTTGCTCCGCGCTGTCCGGGTGCGTGCTCGCGAGGGCCAGCCTGCAGTTGAAGAGCTGGGTTTGTAGGACGGAGAGCTGGCCCTGGAGGAGCGCTACCTGGTCCGGGTGTGAGCACAGTTTTTTTACTTGCGTTTTCGTTTTCGGGTACCATCAGCGCCATTTGAGAGGAACGAAGCGAACCTGGTGCTGGAGGGCGAGGATGGTGCCGACGCAGCCGTAGACGGGGTCGGCGATTCGCGCCTGCGCCTCGTAGCAGACGGTGCGCGCCGTGTCCCGGCGCAGCGCCACGGGCACGCGCGACAGCAGCTTGGCCACGTTGCTGGCCCCGAACACCCGGTGCACCGCCGCGAACTGCGCCGCGCCGCGCTCCCGCCCGCTGCCGCTGAAGTGCGGCGCGAACACGCACCCCGGCACGCACCGCCGCCGCAGGAACTTGCACGCGCCGCACGGCGCCCCCGGCCCCGCCGACGACGACGTCTCGTCCGCCTGCTGCTGCTGCTGCTGCTCCCTCGCCGCCGACCCGTGCACGGCGCCCCCGCGCTTCCTGGGCGGCGCTGGCTCCTCCTGCATCGCGCTTCGCATGCGCACGCACGCACGTACTGCGTACATGCGCGTGCGCCACGGCAGCGCGCGTGGCGTGAGCCGGGCGGCGAGTTTTAAAAGGGGTGGCAGCTGGTGGGTGGGTCCTCGCTCGCCGGAACCCCGGTGGTGTCCATGCAAGATTTATGAGGTCCGTGCCGCGCGGGGCCGCGGATATCACGCTCACGGAAGACAACGGTAGTGTGGTTAGCTCGGGAGCTGTTTGCCTTGTTGCCGTGAAGCTAGAAACCACACCAAGCTCAACTTCTCTCGGATCTACTCCCTCCGTCCCATAATGTAAGAACGTTCTTACATTATGGGACGGAGGGAGTATCAATTTTCTCGTGAAAGATTCACGGAATCGCACATTTGATGCAAATGGCACAGTGTATGGTTTTCACTTTCAATGAGATTTCAATAAAATTCAGTGATTTCATTGGACACTAAAATATTTGCCTTTCAGTCAAAACGTTGCACTTTCAGTAATACACGATATTTAAATATTTTTCAAAAAAAAATCAAATGTTTGGTTGAATTCTAGTGAATGTTTCAGCCCTTTAGCCAAAATGCAAACCAAGAACACTGAATTTTGGTGATTTCGATTGTTGCTGAAATATTTCTAAAATTGAAAGTAGAAACATAAACCAGAGAAGAGACAACGGAACAGAGGAAGGGAATGTGTGCCCAACTGACAACACAGACTCCATTGTCAACATATTTAAGAGACAATGCAGGTTTTAGTAAGAAACAAGCCTCATTCTCGTGGCGAATCGATCTGTTGTGCAAGTTTACTTCCCTTGCAGCAAATCTCTTGTTAAGAAAGAGTACATTATCCAATTTGTTACAAAGTCGGCAGTTACAATTGATGTCATATTAAAAGGAATACATGAAATTTGTTAGGAACGAATTACAACTGATGAAATGAAGGAATAATAACTCATCCAGAAGCTAGCCAACATTCTTGTAAAGTACAAACAGCGCATAACAAAATTTGCTTGGAAGGAATTACAACCGATGAGACGAACTTAGGTTTCTTCTGCAGGTAATACACCAGGGCAACACGAGCTTTCACAGAAGCACGGTAAGCCCTTAGGATTGGGTTTAGCATCCCCGTAACTGAAGGCGAGCTCTTCCCCGTCCACTATATCTCTGGCAGCAAAAAGGCAGAGCCTTGGGAGCAACGAGCCAGAGCTCCTCACTAAGATAGGGCGCAGGTTGCCTCCGTCACATGAATGGTTGATGAAACGAGCCACGTTTCCCACTTTTGTTGCATCAATGTTAACTCGCATGCATACTCTCCCAGAAGGAAGATGCTCTCGTATGACCAGGAGTGCAGGAGAGAGCTTACCAACCGAGGCAAGCTCGTCATACAGCCTATGCCTCCTCCGGGCTTCTTCTGTTGTCAAGAACTCACCTATAATAATTCAAACATAAATATAGCATAGTTAAAGTCAATGTTGGCAGGAACATAACCCGCAATTAATAAACCAATGTAAGCTAAAGCTGACCTAAAGAAAGTTATGTGAAGATTACGAAAGGGATTTTCCAATCAGCCCTCTAATTCCCACAGGCTACAGCCCTTATATTTGTCTTTCAGATTAAAAACTGGAAAATGGTAAGCTCAGTCTGCCATTCAGAATACGAAGTAATCTAGTCACCAAAACATAAGCACACCCGACCGCCGAGCCAAAAAGAACTTTATATGCAGCCCTTCACAATTCAAAAGGGATTTAACAATAAATGCAGCCTAACAAACCAATGGAGTAGGCCAACAACAAACGGTATTTGGGAAGTACCCAAAACTTGAGTAGCTCATAGATGATGCCAGGTAAAGATGATGAGGGCTCACATGAATTTTCAGTGATCCCAGTCATTGGTATATGAAGTTCAGTTTTTTCAAACAACAATGCTCTAATGCAGAACAATAATTTTCTAGCCACCCACAAAGTAGGCATTTGCATTGCTGGTGTGCACTCTAAACTCTATGATTCTGTTCAGATAAAACTGGAGATTGGGCTTCCATATTCCAAACCTCCTTCAAATATTTATCAAGATTAGCACATCATTACTGCATACAGATACCTATCCCAAACCACACCTTACACTCGAAGTGCATGATTCTTTCAGATATTTTCAAGGGACCCTCTATCCTACCTGAAAATGCTTTTGACATGAACCACGATACAGTAGCAAGTTCTTGCCCTCTAAGCAACTAATTATCAAGTCCGTTGATTTTCTTTGAAGCCTTGACGCAATTCAGTGTAAACCGAAACAAACACGAGAGTCACAACTAATACACCATACTGAGACCAAAACTGACCACGGGGATCAGTTGTGAGGCACATCTGCAGGTGAACTTATCTGCATCCAAGCATCATCGTTTGACAAATATGTAAGGGAAATCATGACTTTGCATACTCTAGTGTAAATTCATAAATCATCAATCTAGCATTCATTGATCGACAATTTTGACAAGGATTCAGCAGCGTCATCGGAACTAGGGAGGGGTGTATTCTAGAATCGTACCGGCATACTCGCAGACGAACTGGCCGCGGTGAATGACCTCGGCGGCGTGCAGCGCCCACCCTTTCTTCAGTTGGCGCAGGACGCGCAGCCGCACCGTGACGCCGCGCTGCGTCCGCCGGTTCTCGCACGAGGGCCCGCACGCGCACCCGTCGCCGCACTCGCTGAGGCTCGCCATACCCGCCCCCGACGCATCCGCCGCCTCGGCCTCCGCGTCGGCGCACGCGCACGCCGCGCCGCCGCACTCCCCCCGGGCGCACGAGCAGCCGGCCAAGGGGAGGCCTAGGTCGGGGCGGGGCCAGGTAGGACCCGGAGTCCGGGACCATGCGCAGCCCCACGGCTGCGCGTGGAAGGAGGCCGCGGAAGGTATGAGGGAGAAGGGCGTGTAGATGAAGTAGGAGTAGGGCTGGGAGTCGATGGGGTTGACGAAGGGGGCAGGGAAGGCCTCCAGGCCGCGAGCCGAGTCGGCGGCGCGGCGGGCGGTGACGGCAGACGCGGCCGCTCGCATGGCGCGGCTGGCGGAAGCCGCGGCGGCAAGGTCGGGCGGCGGCAGCCACGGGAGGACCAGCTCCGCCAACTCGCTGACGGCATCGGCCGCCGTTGGATTTCTCATCCCGGGCAGGGGCCGGTGGAGCGTGATTTTTTTTTGACAGTCCCTGAGAAAGATTATTTTTCCTACAGCGGGGGGACGTCTGTTTAGTTTTGTTTTTAGCAAGGGAGCGTCTGCTGGTAGCGTGCATATACCTCAACTAGACCCGTAGTTATAGCCTGTTTGGACTTCTATTCTCGATCCATGTGAAACTTAAAGCATTTCTCAACATGGCTTCCGAAAAACGCTTGAATCGGCAGTTTTTTTAAGAGCTAGGTCTGAGCGATGCAACACAACGCATGTGTGGTGGATGCGGATGTACGCGTGGGGACACGCGGGAGACGTCGTGTTGTTTCCGGAAGCGGCGCCATAAATCCGCGCACCCTTCTCCCATGGCTCACTCTCTCCTCTCTTCACACTCTCATCGACGACTGAGCACCGACAGCGAGCATCGGTGGCAAGATCGGGACAAAGGGCAACGTCACCTCTCCTTCACACGTCCGGCAATGGCAGTTAGCCATCTCCCCATTTTACATGATTGTAGTTGTACCCTTTGATTTGCATCGATTGTAGTTGTAAGCTTCGATTTAGGCATCGATTGTAGTTGTATTCGTCGATCTAGGCATCAATTGTAGCTGTAGGCTTCGATTTAGGCATCAGTTGTTGCATGCTTCGATTTGAGACCGAACGAAGCGCATCTGATCAGTTTTTTTTTGCTTCGATCCGATTCGATTTGATTCCCCTCTAATCGGGTTAATCCATATTGCGTGCTTCCATGCTTTGTGCTTATGACCAGAGTAGGAATAAGAGTGCCTACTAGGAATAGTATGCATGCTCACTGATCAAGGTACATTCATTGACCTGTTGTTCATACGTTCAATGCAGAATGACAAGCTCGTCCTCAACAATGCAGCTTCAGGGAACTCCTCAAAGGGCAAGAATGTTTTATTTGACAAGAAGGGCAAGGTGATGGTGGAGCTCGCAACGCCCCGAAGAGGCGTAAGAACTATGACCACTTCCATGAGGACGTCAAGTCACTTATGCAAGGTCATACTTGCACCCCTAGTTGGAGTGTCTGCCGCCCTGTGACTTAACCAAGCACTTGACCATTGTCCCACCACAATTCGTGCTGAGGACGAGCACCAGCTGCGTCTGGAGGATCATGGTCCGGACGATCAACAACAGACTCACCCTTGATAAAGGTTTGGCCCCCTTCACCGTTTCTCACCATATCAAGATCGGGTACCTCGTCACCTTTCAAGCTGCCGAGTCCCGACACCTTGCTGGTGATCGTCTTCAATGACGATGTGGTTGAGTTGGTGGCCAAGTGCAAGGAGCATGAAGAGGCATTTGCCATGGACCCTTCAGGTGTTATCTTTGCGCCTTTTAGTTTAAGTTGGACAATTAGTTTGAGACTCTGGTGACTCTTTTAGTAAGTGTGTGTTACTCCCTCTTGTACTAAATCAACAACAATTAATATAGATGGAGTAGTTTAACTGTGTGTGAGTACAGTTTAAGACTCTGGTTTATGTTATGCCTGTTATTAGTTGTCTTGCCTATAACCTCACCACTCGAACAAGAGATTACCAGATCACATTGTCTTGTATGTAACCAAACAACAACACTTTGCATCTGCGGAGAACAAGCTTGCAACCAAACATCAATGCTTTTGTTTCCGCTCAGCTAGGCTAGAGGGGGTGCAGGCAAACAAAGTGTGTGCAGAACATGATCTTTTGTATCTCAGCCTGGTTGAGCCGGACCACAGATGCAAAGTGCCTGGTTGAGTCAAACCACAAAGATGCAAAGTGCCTAAAATTCATGCAGGCTACCGAACGCTCCCTAACTTTCTTTTCTACTACTCCAGCATGCATATCCGGTACTAGTACCCAAAGCAGGTAGGTTGCATAACTCGCAGGCCTGCAGCAAGTTCATGGAATGGAATGGAATGCACAACTGCACAAACAATTACGATTGGTATCATCCAAACAAGGATTTTTGGTCATAACCAAAAAGTTGGTAGAGTAGGCTTTGATCACAATCCAAACACCCCATAAGGCAGAGAAGACCAAGACTTCTTATACACAGAAACATCAACAACTTTTCCTTCGGGACACAAGGATGCTGAAAACTCAGGATCTTTGATACGGCAAACCGTGGTATAACAAGATATCTCGAGGCTTATACAGCATAGAAATTACTTTTGCAAAGAACAACCAGATGAAGCATACGCGATTCATCAGCAACTAACAGGCTGGAGTCAGAATCTGTCAATGACCCACATTCAACTTATCAGAGCATACGGGCTTCTAGCTCTCAGGTATAGCATATCATAAGAGATGATATAGACTTCAGGTCGCGCTAGTGTCCTCAACAGACTTCTTGTATTCAGGCTTGAGCTCATGCGTCCCTTGATTCGGCCCTCTCTTGTTGTAGACGCAAAGATCGTTCATTATCTCCTTCAGGAATTGCTGCATGAATAAGGTGCCATCAGGTCACAAATGAATGCAGTAACTGTAGCAAGCAACGGATCAACGTCTTATCAGTAAATAAATGCTTCTAGCTAGGAATCAGGCAAAATACCTCTGGTTGATCAGTTTCCTGCATTAGATGCCTCAGTGACCAATTCGGCTGCCTCTCAAATAACTTGAATAGGATGTTTTCAATATCCCCACGATCCCTTCGTGTTCTTTTCACTTCAGGAGTTCTGGTTGGCGCCGGCTTCTTCTTGTCCTGATAAGCACGAAAATTAGGAGTGATGAGACTCTTAAAAGAAGACCAATTCAAATGATCTGTTTACTGGGAATGCTTTTGTTGCCAGAGAAGGTAATTGTTGAAAACATAACATGTAAGGTATAAGATGGAAATCCTAACTTCAGAACCATTTATTAGTACTCTCAAGACCCCTAGCAATCTTGAGAGTTGTCTTAGCCATCTTGAGCAAGGACGACTACCTTTGGACCAGAATGAGGCCCGCCACCAATCATGCTAATCATTGTGCGCACATTCACATGCTCCTTGTCAAGTACCTACAAAGAAATGAAGGGGAAAGGTGAATTTACATGAGAACACTTGGAAGATGTAAGAGACAGAAAAGGGCAAGATCAAATTAAAATTCTCACATGCACTTTTCTTGTTTTAATCATAGAATTTTTAGTCCTCTCACGGCATAATTTTGCATAGTCTGAAAGGTTTTCTTTGTGCGGTTCCATGTCAAATTTGTGCTCGACTTTTCCTTCGCATGCAAGCTTCCCTGAAATAAACAGAACGCAGTAATTATGTGACGCAGAAAAAAAATTAGTGCTGTGTTGTTCCGAATAAACAGCTTGTGTAAATTGTATTGGTTCAGCAGGGTGCATATAACATGTGGTAGAGGAGAATCTACCAAAAAAACTTCCAAAGGCAACAGCATAAAACGTATGTGATGCCAGTACGACGTAACAAGACACAACCAAGAAACTGTACAGAAAAAATGGATACTAAAAGCAGTACAGTTAAACGTTAGTTATTGCCCTTAACCCTGTTAAAGGGAAACATCCAACAGGCACGATAAACCAAAGGCCAAATATATAATTAACTAGCCATCAACTAGCAAATAGGATTTCTGAGCTTCGTGTGATGCTTTATGGAAACACGTATGTGATGGGATACACATGATATGAGCCAGCAGGTATACTGAAATGACTACGTATGAAGTTGCTTGCAAAATCTAAAAAGTAGAGAGCCCACAACAAACCATATATTGAGTGGATTAATTAGAACTGAAACATCAACAAGGTGCTTAAAGAGCAAGTTCAAACTAAACAGACTTATAGAAGGAAATAGTTCGACAAGAGGACCCGATTTGTGAGCAGCCTGACAGTATAATGATATCGACAAATTAGCACTATCCCAATATCACAATATGTACAATCAGACCTGGACTATATATAAACTGTGCCAATTCTTTTCCTACTTAATGAATAGCTAGAGCTCCTGGTCGTTTCCCAAAACAAAGCTCAACTATGCCAATAAGGCAATAACTATAGATAATTGGGGCCTGAGGACTCGGACTCTAGAATTTATTAAACACCTTAATTTCAGGACTACGGTGGGGTTCGTTGGCATGAGGTGTAACTAGCTTCTGAACCAAATTAGACAATGCAATACATATTATTATTACATTAAGAAGCATATATTGGTAAAACAAGCATTGTTTATTTCTCACTTACGGAAACAACTGATCTCAACGTTTTCTGAGAAAAATAAATTAAATGCATGTTGATACAATAAAAAGGTTAAAGACAGCATATTACCTTGGTTAGACTCAGAGAAAACACACATTGGCACAAAATCCTTGAACATATTCAAAGAGTAATTCTTCGGTGTGTTGCCATTGTTAGTTTGAGCCATCTCCATCTTGAACTGTTATTTCACTAACACCGTATAAGAAACATAGGTACCATAACAAAAACATCTCAAATGGATGTTATTATACAAATTTAGTGAACAGTGCTGTCTTATGGCCTCTGGGGAAACTGGGGCACAAAGAGAGAGGAGATGGATGAACAACATTTATATGACTGTAGGCATAAAAACTGACAACCGAGTTCTGGAAGGGAAAAATGGAAAAGACATGTACAGGCACTACTGTTTAACCACCAGAGATAGCGTTAGTTTTTAAGCCTCGTTGTAGAGCATACATGCTTACGCAGTTATGCTAAGCCCTTTCACGATTTGTTACAGTCCAGAATGTTGCTTAATGCCTCCAGACTGCATAGGCTTTTCTCCCAGAAACTACCGACAAATTTTATGCTCATAATTCATCAGAGAGTGATAGCTGAAAAATTCTGAATAACACACATACATTATATATCAAGATCCAAAGTGCAGTGCTATAATTGCTCAAATTGATCGAGTTAAGTCTCGAAAAATAAGTTACCCATGGCACTTCGAGGTGAAACATACGGACTAGAGACAGGCGTTACATATCTGAAAAACTAACATCAATTAAAGCATACAGTAACGCAGCTGAAGGCAACCTTCTAGTAATGCGCCTGGACAGAAAAGTTCGTGCTTAAGACAGAAAGAAAATCCAATAGTTCATCATCGTTTAGGCAATGCGATTCTAGTAGGGGTTAGCTGATCTTATCTCGGAGCTCACCTTCTGCCCACCACAACCCCAAACAACATACATTGGAATAACTTAGCGGCTACGTTTCGATGGAGGCAAAGCCACGCAAACGGGAGCGATGGGGGAGACTCTTGCCTGGTTCGGGTCCTCGTCGGTGCTGAGCGGGTCGAAGGAGAGGATGACCTTGGCGACGACGGGGTTAGGGTTAGGGTTGGGACCTCCGGCATCGGCGGCGGCGGCGGCGGCCTCCTGCCAGGCGCGCGAGACGATGGTCGGGCACTTCATGAGCCAGACGGAGCGGTCGGCCCGGCCCGTCTCCAGGTGCTTCCCCTCCTCGGCCATGCCCGCGGGTCGGTGGTGCTCCGGTGAGCGGTTCCCCTCGGGGTCGAAGGCTGCGCGGCTCGCCGGCTCGTGTGCCGGGAATCGAGGCGCGTCCTGCTTTAACTCGGGGATCGGGACGGTTTGGCGACGGGAAGAGGCGGTGGGTATTGTACACTAGGAAAAACAGGGCTTTTCCTATTTGCCGCTCTGTGCGGCAGATTGCCAGACAATCCCATACACCGAGCAGTAGCGAGCCACTGGGCCAGCCCATTTACCTTAGCCAGTGTAACACCTTCTAAAAGATTCTGGTCGATTTTATAGAGTTTTTTTACCGGTTTTTTTGTTTTATTTCTAAAATATATTCAAAATTTAAAAAAATGAATGTGTTGTTGTTCATATTTTTTAATGATCGAAATTTAAAATGTTCATAATTTTTAAGAAATATTCAATTAAAAAAACTTCTAAAAAGACCCAAATTTCAAAAATTGTTTAGTTCTCTACAAAATCAAAAAATATTTTTAATTTTACAAATTTTTTGTGTCTAAAAAATCATTTTAAAAAATAAGTATTTTTTATTTCCCTAAAAAACTGTAACAAAAACTGAAGAAAAAACATTTGAGCGCTTGCTATACACTAGCTTCGCTACATGGGCAGGCCCAGTTGTGAGGGGGTCGCCTGTGCGACAAATAGGAGCTCCTGAAAAAACAGAGAGAACCCATCAGATGCATGTGTGTCATGTGGATGGGTTGCGGTATTTCTTGTTTAGGTCGTTTGTGGGTAAGCTCCTACTCTATTCCTTCAACAAAGAATTGCTTGTAAAATGTGTGGCCTAGAATGGCTCCTAGACGCCGCTATAGATATTGTAATTACCTGGTACACTGCGAGATACATCCGTATAGAGTTTCTTTCATGTTCATAGTATGAGCTATGTTTATATTGAGTTAAATCTAAGAAAAATGTATTGATCGTTGTTGTAAAGTGTAAGTGCATCAAGTGCCCCTTAGTGATTAGGAGTTATAGTCCCTGAAGATTTGGTTTAACCCATGAAAGACGACCCTTAAAAATATATTTCTTCAACTGAAGAATTTGGTGATGAAAATAATATGGCTTTTGATGAAATTGATGTGAAGACTCTGAAGCTTGAAGGTTTTTTTCGTAGTTTGTTTCTTCTTATTTGAATCATAGGAAAATCAGTACTGTTAAAGGGGGGTCTAGGTGAAACATATTTCACATTTCCAAAGTGATGCTCAAACCTATACATACACTAGCCACTTCAAGTGAAGCCGTTGAAAATCTTCATAACAATTGACGAATTTACTAGCGACAGTGACAAAGTTCATCTCGTTGCTGAAGAATTTGGTCACGCTAAGGAGTTAGGAATTCTCCAGTGCGATCTGCCTATCGTGAGGAAATTGAGTGCCCGACGAAATGGAGAGTTCGATTTCCGACCTTTGTTGCGCCGCATGCCAGCTGCCGAGCGGATCCTTATCCTGACAACGGTCATGTCTGAGAAGGGCATTTATGACAATTCATGTCGGGTTGCCCTGGCTATAAATAGTCGTCCCCACAACCACTTGTTGGTTGGCTGCTCTACGGAGAACTTGAAACTTGTCATTTGAGAGCAACCCATCCTCTGACGACTTTAAGATAATCCAAGTGAGGAAAAACCCAACCAGAGCCAAAGTGATTGAGCATCACTGAAGAGATTGATCTGTGTGATCCGACGTCTGTTACCTTTGAATACTGTCATTCTTCCAGACGGTTAGGCGTCAAGTTCTGAGCACCCACAAGTCATTGTGGTGTGCTGGTGAACAAGTATGTGAAGGTTTTGGAAGTCTACATTGAATACTTACCACGAATGATTGGGCAAGGTCTAAGTGTCCTTGGCTCAAGAGGAATACGGTGAGGACTAAGTGTCCTCTGAGATCATCTCAGCCACCTCAACCAGACGTACAGTTGATACATCAACTGGAACTGGTCTACCAAATCGTTGTGTCTTCCCCGAGCCAACCTGGTTTCAAATTTATCAACCTTACCTTAAGTATTTTCGTTGTTGAAGAATTTGTGATCTACTTTTTAAAGAATCTGAACCGAAGACTTTCATCATGTTGTCTTTCATTTCTTCAGTTCAACTTCCTCATGCTTGTATGCATGTATGATTGCATGTTTTTCACCCGTATGTATCTTGTATGCATGCTTTATGTTTCTGTGATGATTTAGTTCCCTCGAGTTTCTATTTCTTCACTGATCTTCGTCAAATTCATCAGAATTTGACGAATTTTTAAAAATCTCCCATTCACCCCTCCCCCTCTAGTAGTTAACACGCACTTTCATAAAGTGTTGCTTCTATCATGAGAGAAAAAATTATGACATATATCATGACTATATATAAAACTAAAACTTACATTTAACGTTATGAAAAATTCTACTTGATCCCGTTTGCAAGAGATGCACATGCAACTTCGGTGTGTGATCTCCTACACATGCATATGTGTGCATCCAAGCTACTATGGTTTTGTTTGTATGTCAGATGATGATGCTTCTTCTATTTGACCATGTTTGCAATAGATGCATATGCATCTTCTGCGGGTTGAAAGGGTCTTGAAATGACGGTGCGCTGTCTGTTGAAAGGTCTTAAGATGATGATGATGACGACCATGGTGTGTGTGTGCAAGCTACACTATAGCAATTCAGTTCACACGACTAACAAAAATAATCCTAGTATGAGATGCTATGCGTTTAAGTTTTTCTAATAGTTCGCGTGGTTTTAGGTTGTTATCCATTGTCACTAATACTATTGCATGCAACTTTACTTGGATTTTGGAACAATGTAAAATTTAAATAATGTTTATTTGTAACAAAATGACTTTTGAGTTTGCTCTGGTTGTATCTTCACTTAATGATGTTCGAACAATACACTAGCCAACGACAAAGCTATATGTAGTTTAGGGCGGTTGCTCCCCCCTGCCGCCAAATGTTCGTATATTTACTGAAAACTTTTTTGTCAGGGCTCAGGTTGAAGAAATTGAAGTCCTCCCCCCACCCTAACATGCATATTTTAAACTGACCGTACGACAAAACCTCAACACAAGAGAACACTACTAAGTGAGCACAAAGAAATATAAACCCGAATTAAGTGCATAGCACCCGACACAAATCGACCAACGATATGTGGCGTGTTGTCACCCACAAGCCTAGCTAGTGGTCATGAGAGGAAAAGATGTACTTCCACGTGTATATATTCCATATCATGAAAGTCAGTGTAAAGACATAAATATAAGAAATGTAACTCCTTGTAGCAAATACGATACTAATACCCTATGTATATGTGATTGTAGGATAAAAATGATGATTATGAAGGAAATATGTCCTAGAGGCAATAATAAAGTTGTTATTTTATATTTCCTTATTCATGATAAAGGTTTATTATTCACGATAGAATTGTATTGATCAGAAACCTTAATACATGTGTGAATACATAAACAAACAACGTGTCCCTAATGAGCCTCTACTAGACTAGCTCGTTGATCAAAGATGGTTAAGGTTTCCTAACCATAGACATGAGTTGTCATTTGATAACAGGATCACATCATTAGGAGAATGATGTGATGGACAAGACACATCCGTTAGCTTAGCATAATGATCGTTCGAGTTTTATTGCTATTGCTTTCTTCATGTCAAATACATATTCCTTCGACTATGAGATTATGCAACTCCTGGATACCGGAGGAATGCCTTGTGTGCTACCAAACGTCACAACATAACTGGGTGATTATAAATATGCTCTACAGGTATCTCCGAAGGTGTTTGTTGAGTTGGCATAGATCAAGAGTAGGATTTGTCACTCCGAGTATAGAAGAGGTATCTCTGGGCCCTCTCGGTAATACACATCATAAGCTTGCAAGCAAACGACTAAGGAGTTAGTCATGAGGTGTTGTATTACAGAAAGAGTAAAGAGACTTCCCGGTAACAAGACTAAACTAGGTATGAAGACACCGATGATCGAATCTCGGGCAGTAACATACTGATGGATAAAGGGGATTACGTATGTTGTCATAACGGTTTGACAGATAAAGATCTTCGTAGAATATGTAGGAGCCAATATGGGCGTCCAGGTTCCGCTATTGGTTATTGATCGGAGAGGTGTCTCGGTCATGTCTACATAGTTCTCAAACCCATAGGGTCCGCAAGCTTAACGTTCGATGACGATTTAGTATTATATGAGTTATGTGATTTGGTGACCGAATGTTGTTCGGAGTCCCAGATGAGATCACAGACATGACGAGGAGTCTCGAAATGGTCGAGAGGTAAAGATTGATATATAGGATGATAGTATTCGGACACCGGAAGTGTTCCGGAGTGTATCTGGTATTTATCGTAGTACTGGAGGGGTTACGGGAACCCCCCGGGGGGAATATATGGCCCATACGGGCCATGAGAGGGGAGCACACCAGCCCACAAGGGGTGGCGCCCCCCCCATGGCAGGAGGCCGAGTGGGAGAAGGAAAAGAGGGGGTTCGCCCCCCCATCCTTCTCTCTTCCCCCTTCCCTTTTCTTCTCCGGTGAAATAAGGCAGGGGGCGCCACTTGGGGATACCCCAAGTAGGATTCGGATCCTACTTGGGGCACCCCCTGGCTGCTCCCTCCTCCCCCACCTATATATACTAGTAGAATGCCCGTGCGTAGCCACGGGCCTAATATTTTTTTTGACTACGCATATAAATATAATGCATATCAAATTTCACATGTATAGAAAAGATAGCCTACAACAATAAAAAAATAATTTAAACCCACTTCACTTGCAATGTAATTCGGTGATGTAAACATAGAAAGCAATGATCCAAATAATTATCATTACGAACTAAGATCTACTCCATGCGCTTAAGATATACCCATACAAAGTCAGGAGTGTTATCTTTAGCTTCATTCACACGATACTTCAAGAGGTATAATAAAAATCCCGTTCTCAAGTCATAACCATCCTACACGAGCAATATATATAATAGTAAAACGCCCGTGCGTTGCTACAGGCTACAATACATATAAATAAATCAAAAAATTATTAAGGTCATCTTTAAGATCAAAACTCATCTCTTCATCATACGTCCGTGCGTGTTTGGAGATCAAAAGGTCACCCAGCAGGCTCTCATTCAACCATCTCGATTGTCCATGCTTCCATAAATCTAGACCATATGTGGGGGAGAAATATAGTTGTCCAGAGACTATCTACATTGTCATGTCCAACATGTGGGCCGAACATAAAAATCCCACCCCACGACACAAGCTTCCCCTTTCCTGTCGGATCCTGCCCTTCCTGCTCAGTTTCAAGCCGTAAAGAAACATTTCTCGCTGGAATCCCCTCCTTTAATACTGATAACACCCACCTCACATTCACCCTGTCTCTGTCTCTCCTTCACACTGTACCTCCCCACGAACCGCCAAGGAGACCCTTACAAATCATCCGCCTAGATCCCCTCCCCCTGTGTTCATGTCGATCTGCCACCGCAGTCAAGGGGGAGAAGGCGTGCGCCGCCTATGACCCCCCCAAAGCTAAAAAGACAAATCCGATGTCTCCTGAGCCATTGGCACGTTGTAATATACAGTTGAATGTTATGCATTACCATGAAACAAAAATATGTCCATTCTTGGGCATGTAACTAATACACCACTGTGTCCATTATTACATCCTAAAGCAACCAACCAATGCATTTACGCTTTTATACTAACAAAAAAATTGTACAAGAATGTCATGCATTACCACAAAACAATGCATTTACTCTTGATTCAACCAACCAATGCATTTACCATTATATCCTAACCAAAAACTTATATGACTTGATGCAAAAAAATATGGACTGCTCGCTCATGCAATTTTCTGCAAAGCCGTCTCTAATGAAATGCAATTTTTCACATTTTCTAAGGCATAAAAATTGTTCCACTCAGACCGCCATAACTTAATGAACCAAGCTCAACCCATCCCACATACCACATAATTTCATGTCAATGATAAACTAAGCTAAACTGTTGGACCAAAATAAAATATTGTTACTGGACACTTCAAATAACCTACTACTGATGTATCATAGTTCTTACTAAGCATTTGGATATAACTTTGAAACATTAATCCCAGTTTTACAACTTCTTGTTGCGTCTAAAAATCAGTTCATCTCAATGAATACATGAAGTGAACTCCACTGTTTGATTCCTAGTTCTTTTATGTTTATGCCCGCACACTTTCATACACAGATCCATCGTGATATTTGGAAAATAGAACATACATATTCATATTCAATTGCCCCAGCTTCTCCATCACTTCAACATATTCATTTATTTTCTTCAATACCTTGGTCACAACTGATATTAGTCTCGGTCTTCTCCAGCTTCGGCATGCAAGGTTCCAGCAGCAGATTGCACTTCACTTAGAACTCCTGCAATATCCATGCATGTGTCAGACTGTGTGAACTACCAAAGTTGTGAAAATTCTCACATGGAACAACCCCTTATTCATTCCTTTATAGTTGATGTTCAAATCTACCATGATTGGAAGTACCAGCCTAAGCTGTAGTCAAGTATTTAGTACTACCCCTGTAACTAAATATAAGACATTTTTGCAGTTCAAATTTAACTGCAAGAACGTCCTATATTTAGTAGTATATGGCAGCAAAATTAGTAGGGGGCTGACTTGTGACTTAATCAAACACAAGCAGAAAACATGGACTATTTGGGCCATGCGTTAATATATGACAATTGGATAACCATTAACATAATTTAAATGGATGGACGATGGAACTGATGTCCGATTTCTATTTTGCAGTAGTTTCATTGACCTTTTTTTGCAAAATCTATAATACATTTAAATTAATTCCAGATATTTTGAAACAACGATTGCAGCAAGCACCACTAATGTTGTAGCGGTCCACTTCTAATGTCGTTGTCTATATCTGAATATAACGTAAGCAAAAAAGGTTTCATACCTTTAAAAACATAACGGAGATGACCATAATGTTCAAGCTGAGGGTTGGATAAGAGATCCTGGAGCAACCCTAGTGCATGTTCCATTTGGATAAAAACATAACTATCTGATCAGACTACTTGCAAACAAATTAATCATCTGCAAGATGAGAATTAGCGCATAGAGTAACAGATGTATGGATGCTTTTGTCGAGATTCAGCTTAAAAACAAATGAGGAGAAATATCATAAAAACACATACTGATCTTCATTGCAATTTGACATGTTGTTCCATGGAGCCTGTAAAAGTATAAAGGAAGAGGTCTGCAAAATAGCAGGAACTACAAAATGCACAACTATATCACATCTAACAAGCGAGCACGTGAAAATCCAATGGGCTGGAACTATCAAGCAACATAGCAGAAAAAGCTTCAACAATCCATGTGCTGAACTAATCAGAACACATGCTAGCATATTACCTGCAGAAGTGGTTGTGGCATGTTGTATGTATAATCTGATAGCAGATCACCCGTAGTGCAATTAAGGAAAATTGATAGTTATTCCTTTGCTTGATTGGCTGACCAACGAAAGCAACAATCTGCTCCCAGATCATACCAGAAAATTATTTAATATATCATGATAAAAGATCTAATAAAGTTGTGAAATCCTCAACAGCCAAGGCTCCTTTCATATGCTACACAAGACACACATATATTCAGTACCCACATTAGACAAAGAACTCAAGTACCTATTGGTCAAGAAGGAAGAATGCTACATTTAAATTAACACAAAAAATCTAAAAGTTGAATTTCACATGTTATTCTGTTAAAGATCAACTTGCTCCATATAACTTGTAAAGTGTGGACAAAGCTTGCAGTAGTGATTCATTCCATACCTGAGACATCCAAAAAGCATATGTTTGGGTTCCAAGCATTGGAAATAGAAAGTGTGGGGACATCTAGAAGAATTCGTATGTTGTTCGGAAGTAGTCCTACATATTAAAAAAGAGCCTCATGCTAATGCAACTCTAGTTTACAAAACACAGTCCTGGAGGCATGACGCAATAAAACGTGAATCATAGAAACAAATTATAACATGGTAAAGAAACCAAGAGATTTTCCAGGATTTTAAAGAAAGTGTTCAGGGGCGGAAGGTGGCGTCGGCCTCGGCGGCCAGCAATCCCAAGGTGTAGCATGGTGGGGTAGGCGATGGCGTGCGGCCTCGGTCTGCCTAGGACGGAGGCCGGTCATAATAGCAGCAGGCGGAGCTCTTGCCTTACCTGTAAAAGAAATGGGCATCATATTGAGATCTAAACTGCACAACACTAATATATGTGAGCCTGTGGAAAATAAGTGCAAGAAAAAGTATCGAGAACTTTGAAGTTTGCTGCAAGAAAATTGATAACATTAAATGGAAGTTCCCCTAGAAGGCTAGAAACGTATTAAGTTTAGGATTATTAATATCAAATGTAAAAGGTCCAAGAATATACACACCTGGGCTCTAGCACACCAAGAAACATTGTCATTAGCTAAAAGACCAAAAAGATAAACATCGTAGGTAAAACCGGGTTTCTAATATCCTATTATTAGATGATGCAAACCTCCAAAAACTGGTTGACACCAAATTTTCAACGGATGCATGCTTGACATGGAGACACCTTCTTTCCAATATGTTGGCAAACAAACACCAAAATGGCATAGTGGGAAAAATTGATCACGCTAAGGCAGAAGGATGCAGAGGCTGCTAAGTGATCCAGAAAAAAATCCTCATTGAGATCTTGCATAATTTTGCAGAAGAAGTCGCCACACCATGGATGGAGTCGACAAGCAAAGTCAACATGATGCTATCCCCGGTAAGCAGTGTTAGAATAAATCCGAGGCATACCGTCGATCATCCGAGGACCAAGCAACACTACAAAAAAACGCATCCGTGACATTTTGGGCCGAACAAAAAAAAAATTCTGTCATACTTATGACACTTCTATGACGATAATTGTGACAAAACCCGGTATCATCATAGATGTGGTGGGGTCCTACTTCTATGACAAAAAATCATGACAGAAAATGGGCTTTTCGTCCTGGGCGGGCCGGAGACGCAGCTGCATAACATTCTTTGGGCCGTCCATGACGGAAAAAACCGTGGTAGAAGCGAGGGCGAGGAAAATATTGGGGTGTTCCCGGTTACGGTGGGTGGTCGGGGCCGAGCGATGCGTGTTTCTCTCGTACACGCACGCGCGTGGGTGCAAGGCGTTAGGCTCTAACTGAACCCGAGCGAGGCGTTGGGCTCTAACTGAACCCGAGCGATTGCACTGCAGGCTACGCGTTACTGAACCCGAGCGATCGATCGATGGCTGTTAACTGAACCCGATCGAGCGATTCCTTCGCTACTGCTGCTA
>NC_057802.1:422768016-422782735 GCF_018294505.1 Triticum aestivum | reverse complement strand
AGTTCCCGGTGGGGGTGGATGAACAGGACCCCGTGGTGTTGACTCTGGATGAACAGGACCCCGATCGATCGAGCCGGTTGGGGCTGGATGAACAGGACCCCGTGGAGGGCTGGATGAACAGGACCACCCCGTGGAGGGCAGGATGAACAGTAGACGGTGGAGGGCTGGATGAACAGTTGCCCGTGGATGAACAGTCGCAGGTGGAGGCTGGAGGAGGTCGACGGTGGATGAACAGTAGCCCGTGGAGGCTGGAGGGGGTCGACGGTGGAGATGAACAGTATCCCGTGGAGTCCCGTTTTGCGGTACGCCACACCCCTCCCGATGAACAGTATCCCGTGGAGTTCCCTCTTTTTTTAATAATTTATATATAGCTCATCGCGACTTCTTATGCAATTTATTGCAGTCCATTTTTTTTGGTTGGCCACGGCCAATTTCGCATATTTTTGTGGGTTCCAAACTATGTTTAATACCAAAATGTCGAGCCAGATTTAAAATACTTTGAAGATATATTTAAATTAGGTTAATGCCTAGTGAAATAGGAATCTAAAAATGTGAAAAATTCAAAAATTATAAAGTAATTGCCAATTTGTCATCTAATTTTATATTTACAACCCATTTCATATTACTTTCAAGATTTGCAGGCGTCTTGAGAGAGTTGCAGCCCATCAGGGCGTAGAAAAATAAATAGGCCTGGATTGGGTATTCTTCAGAAAAAATAAACTGGGCTCATTTTCACAAAGAAAAAATAGCTGGGCTGGTCACATGGTGAACATAAAATATAAGCCTGGGCTAGACGGGCCACAACCCAGTTCAAACCCTGCTTCGTCTCAACAATAACAAAAAAAATACTGCTCGAGCAGCTACGTCCCAGGTGTCAGCCGATCTTGTGCTGTTCTCTTGTCTATTGACTATATACGCTCACAATGTCGTGGGTCCCAGATGTCAGGAAAACACTAGGAGGAAGCATTTTTTTCCATACGCTGACATGGTGGGCCCGTACTGTCATCCTCTCCAAGTACTTCTGCCGATTCCTATTGTTTGTTGACCATGTTGACAACGCGAGAGGGCGGCGCCGCGGCGAGCGCACCAAAGCGCGCGGAGGACGACGGCGAGGCCTCGGACGTCGGCGTTAACGATTTAGGAGACGATGGGGCGGCGATGCGTGCGCTGAGGCGCAGCCAGCCGTGGGAGGCAAAAGCAGGCGGCCCCGCCGGCGCTGGTTTGGTTTTGGCGGCTGGAGGAAGATAGGAATGAAGAAACACGACAGACTATAAAAGCAGCAAGAGTACTTAACAACCTTAACTGAAACCAGCAGGGGCACTTAACAACCATAGCTGAAAGCAGTATGAGTACTTATACAGGTTCAACTGTACAAAGCACGCCCCGAACAGTGCTACTTTACCTACAGTTAACCAAGGGTGAGGCCGCCAAGCCCCAGGACAAGGCCCAGACGCCACCCCACGCATCCACAACCTTCTGAAAGCGGCTTCATCTCGCAATGTGGTCAATAAACAGGATATTCGCTTTAGAGCCATGGAAAAGCAGGAACATAATCTTCTATCCTATTCTCCAAGATGGACGGGCCTTCATTATTTGAGACCACCCATGAATAAGTATCTTTTCACCTCCAAGGGGAATGGAGTAGGTCGACATAAACATCATGTTGTGACCAAGCGCAAGTTTGACTCGACCATGGTCAGGCATCTGTATAGGAACAATAGAACTGGGCAGTTTCTGTTTCAAGAAGATCACAGCTGTAAAACTGTGTATAAGCAATAGTTTATGAACAACATATAACAGAAAACAGCTCGTACCATAAGTTTCTCGACACAGTTGGACCTGTTCAACGAGTGCAGCGGTGGCACACATATCCCACGTGGCCTTCCACCATTGAAACGCCCCACAAGGACCTCAAGACGATCAATAAAGTGTAGGAACTTGTGGATGTCGTCCCAGTCAACTCAATGCCATCAGTAACAACTGAGTTGTTACAGAATAACAAACGAGCAGCCTGCTTAACTTTGAAAAAACCTACACGTGCCACCAATTATAAGAAAATATTAGTTAGAAGTAGCATCTTCGTGAGAGATTCGTTGCTACTTCTAAAGTTAAATTGTGATTAGTTAGACAGAATAGGTGGATTAAGAAGTAATCAATGCAACAAGCAAGAACTAGATACAAAACTAACATGGATGAACAATTGGAACGACGTCGGGGTGGAAGATCGCAGTGAAGATGAGACCAGGTTCTGCTATTTCCATCAACATTCGTGTGCCAACTTTCAGTCTGTAACACTTGAGAAAGTTTATCCAAGTTCGGCCATAAAAAAGCAGCGATCTTCTTGGTTCATGAACCCAACTCGAAAGTTATATCCATGGCTTGTCTTCACTGTGACCATTAAACTGGTGTATTCAGCTATGGCAAGGCCGAGCATCTTGAGCATGTGTTCTGGCAGAGCAAATAATGCACTGCAGGAAAAATAATATGAGAACACAATGTATTCCCTATCCAAATCTAGAAATAACTTCCTCCTTCACGTCAGTGTTGACCATCGTACTGGTAGTACCTTTTATCCAAATATAGCAATCCAAATTTCCAAATTAGTCGACAGCATGTTCACCCTCCCAGATAGAAAAGAGGATTCTAGGAACATACTGTGCGCGTTTTAAAATCCTGTGTTAGGATGAGAAGGAACAAGTGTGGCATCTCGCCAAGGGCGCAGAAACCTGTAGGGTCCTCGCACTTTGGGCACTACAAATGAAACACACTAGATTCAGTAGGAAGAAAAATGCATCAACGGCAGCGGCTGCCATCCTAGGATTACCCCTGACCAAGGGACTTGGATTTATCGGGGATGGATGAAGAATTCGTACCTGGTTCTCCATGAGAAAACCCTATGCAATCGCCGTGAGGGGGTTTTCTCTGAACAAGCAGACGAGGGAGAAGGGGATTCAGGCCCAGTGAAATATTGCCGCTTCGTCCGTCTAGCTTACTGCTAAAGCTGGAAAGGGGGGGTTTGTGATTTGACGGCTCATTGGGCATTACTGCGGCGCTACGACCGGGGTGTGTCTACCGTGCAGTTGTGCACTCTAAGTTGTGCATATGGCCCGTGGACCCCGTTGCCGGATGCCCCACATATCAGCGAAAGGAAGTAGAAAGACAGGAGTAACTAGTTACACAAAAATATATTTTTGACAGAGAGATACTCCCTCTATAAAGAAATATACAAATCTTTTATATCACAACTTTATACATAAGAAAAATCAAGGGGAATATATATAACATATATAATTTAAAAAACAGAGTTGTTTTTAACACAGTATAGACAAGTTGGTGATGATGGTGTGCCTGCCATCCTGCAATATAGGCCGTCCGATTTATATCTGACGGATAGGAAGGAAACTATGGCAATTTTGCAAAAAGGTATCCACACACCTATCCACATTTGCAAATAAGGCCTTCCCTCGTTCATCCTTTTCTCTCACAAGATAAAATACTCATACAAATGCATCTTGATGTTACGTGCAACGCACGGGCATTATGGGGGTTCAGCTGAGAATATAATACTCAGACAGGCTCACGGTTCTGGACTTTGGGCCGCAGGCCCACCCTGCATGTTTGGGGGGCCATGTGTTCTACCTCAGCGCTTTTCATATTGCAAGTGATCGGTACGGCACTGGTTTTAGATGCTGTCGCAAGGCGAATACACAAAATTGAATAAAGCACGGCAGCTGTTGGAATGAAATCGAACGACAGTTCCTAACCAGCAATGAGAGTTGCAATTCTATCAACAATGTACCATGTGATAAATAATACTATCGTATTACTTATACACACAGGACACTTGTTTCACCATGCCAGATTATTACATCAAAATCTCTCGTAGGATAGATCAGTTCGGCAGTTGCGTGCTGCTACTGAAGAATTTCAAAGTTGATTTGGACCAGCTCTCCTTGCCGAGAAAGTTTGATTTTGAGATCATCCCCTACCGCAAGATATGATTTAGATTTGAACCTTGACCATCCTTCAGTATCAATCATCAGGCGACCATCCTTTGTACTTACGGTATATTGAGCAGGTCCATTCACACCAAGGCTGCGCATGGTAAGAGAAACTTGGCCGCTGTCGCCCGGATTGTTGAACGACTCCCTCGTTGCTCTAGGAATTCTCTGTTTGCAAACAAGAAGACATACCCAAACAGTTAGATCAACACAGTGAATCATGCGAAACAACATGGAAAGAAAAAAGAACGAAACACTTGGGCGGCCAATGCTTACCAAGAAGGTGGGCATGTCGGTTTTTGTAAGTACTTTGGTATATGAAGTGCGAACTGCAGCCCAGTCTATTGCCGGTGCAACTGCTCGTTCGGTTGCCACTGCATGGGCTGGAGCAAATGCAAGTGCAAGTGTTGGTGCAGGTGTCGAAGCCGCCGCTGCTGCCGGAGATGGTGCTCCTTGTAGAGCTCGTGCCGGTGTCGATGCCCGATCCTCCAGTAGATCAGCCTGATCCGCTGACGCGGTCGGTGCCCAATCCTCAGCTGGATCAGACTGAGTTGTTGCCGCTGTCAGTGCTAGAGCAACTGCCGGTGCTCGATCCATTGCTGAAGGTGGTACCGATGTGCGAGACAGCGGCGATCGTGTCTGGTCTGCTATGATCAGCTTTCTAACTTGACCAGGCTTCGTGACTGTGATCCAGTTTTTTTCTTCATTTCTTTTAAACGCGAGAAGGACTAATTGTGGCGTTTTTGTTAAACCAAACTGTAGTTCATCATAGGGATTCAGCTTGTACTCAGACAACAGACTGATCCAATTTTTTCCAGTAATATAAGTGATGGACAGTGCCTTCGTTACTGACACGACATAAGAAGTGAAACCTGCAAAAATAGCCATCGTAGAGCAAACCAAACAATTTATTCTGTGATGAATGTCACATGGCAAAACCTGCATCGTAAAATTGCAGGAAAAGAAAGAAAACATGACATTAAATCAATAAGATTTAGACAGTAAATCAATAAGATTTACTTGATGTGACACGAGTGAATCCTTACCAGGAAATCACTATGTTGAAGTACTAAACAGAAGATTGATCATCCAACTACGAGTGGCATGCAGGGGCCCCGCCTACTCCCACAAGCAGGACAGTCCAAAGGTCGTGACAAATCGTATGGACCGAACATCCATGGGAATGGAAATCCTGGTGGGTGCGATAAACCCTGCAACGCATACAGATATTGGAGTGTAACCATAATTGATAAACCGTCCTCACAAAAAAGATGATCTGGATACTTCAAAATATACAGACTGAATTGAGTGGACAGACATTAACATAGACCATTCTCAGGACTGGCCACACACCAAAAGCGGCAGTACTAATAAACAATACAGGGTTCACAAACACAAATCAAGTACTGAACAATAGTACTTACTATAGACAAGCAAAGTTGCACTAATTAAACTCTGCAGATTATTTCTTGCCACCGACCTACGGGATGAACCCCGCATAACTGACTAGGCCATGGACTTTGTGAGAGATGTCTACATGCACCATCACCATCTCGTCAACCTTGGAGAACCTAACAGAGTGGTCTTTCCACTCATAAACATGATCATGAAGACAAGCCGCATCAGATTTGTTGGGAAGCTTTACAAGAACCACACCCTTCACAATCGAAGGCACAGCCAGGAAATTGTTGTGGTCAAGTACAGCCTCGAGAACACGCCTGACAACAATGCTACAGGAAAACACTAGTTCAGGACACGTGGCGACAAGGACACATCAGCTGGATAGTTTAGCAGTATAACTCATCCTCAGGTCTTCCAGTTCACACGGCATGACTTTGAGAACTTCATCTCCACCGCGGACCTGGTTCTAATTCAAACAGAAACCATATTTTATTACTACCTCCGTTCAGAAATATAAGATGATTTTCGATATTATACTCCATATATGACTACATATACGCACAGAAATGAGTGAACAAAGACACTAGAACATGTCTTCAGAGGCATGAGAGCAGAGGGATTACTTGCAATATCCATAACACAAGTTACTGAGGCAAATATACCCTCTTCAAAGGTAGCATTGATGTTCATAAAGTACTCCCTCCTTCCCAAAATTCTTGTCTTAGATTTGTCTAGATACGGATGTATCAAGTCACATTTTAGTATTAGATACATCCGTATCTAGACAAATCTAAGACAAGAAATTTGGGACAGAGGGAGTAGTTGAAAGTAATCTATAAGAAATCAGTGTCAACCTCTCGCATGTTTTGGTCAAAATAGGAATTTAGAACCGTCATTTGGCACACAAAACTCAAATGCAAGATCACCCAGAAAGTTGTACTACTAGTACTAGTACTGTGTGTTAGATGAAAAAACACGATCAAGATCGAGAAAAAGATCGTCAAGAAGAGATATTACCTGGACTTGCTTAATGAGGGATCCCGGAGAGGGGGGCTTGGACAGGGCGATGGCTTTTAGCTTGTCTGCGGTAGTCTCGGCGGGGTGCTTGCGCTTCTTCGTACCATGAGCCTCGACGGTTTTGGCCAGAGCCATAGACATCACTTCGGCCGGTGCTCCAGCGTCCATCAAGAAACTATCAAATAGAAATAAAAGAAAAGAAACCATAATCACAAACCCAAAAGAAGAAAAGAGAGGGAGTTATAGGATCAATCTTGGGGTTGCAAGACCGGGCCTTGGCCAGAATTAACACCATTGATGCGCTCACCTTTCCTTCTTTGGGAGAGAAGAACAATGGCAGAAGCAGGTCGGGGTTTTCTTGAAGAAATGAGGAACAAGATGAGGGAGAAGCGAGTTAGGTAGAGAGGAAGCTGAGAGAGAAGAGTGAAATGATGGTTGCTTCGTCCGTCCAACTTACTGCTGGAAAGGAGGGGGTTTTGTGATTTCACGGCTCATTGGGCATTACTGCGGCGCTTCGATCGGGGTAGTCTACCATCACTCTACTACGGAGTAATTTAGTGCATGGCTGGTGGACCCCGATGTTGGCTGTCCCACACGTCGGTGAAAGTGAGAAATTTAGTGCATGGCTGGAGGAGGATCCGCATGGTAGAGCGTGTCCACTGTTTTTCTGAAGAAAAAAATGATTACAGCAAGCGTTTCCACTCTTACGACGGAGGAGTGCGAAACACGGCAGCCACTTGAACATACACAATGCTCCTACTACTAGGCATGTGGAGTGGTTCATACGTCAGTACTACATAATCTTGTTGCTAGTGTAGTAATATATGACGACAACAAATGATGTTGTGCGCATGTCAACTATATGAACAGTAATGTAGTAACATAGTACCGCTTTCTCGAATGTCCGGTCGAGAACGAACGGTGAGATCAATGTTGATGGGAGCAAAAGTTCCCTTCTCGACCCACTTTTGGGTGTTTGGCAGAGTGCATGAAGGGTGCATGAGTCCACACCAGTAGGTTAACACAAATACACGAAGAGGAAACAACTACTCCGTCCGTCTAGGCGTGTAAGTCATCTTACGTTGTGCACTGCGACCAAGGCGGAGAGGAAAATGAGAAAACTTAATGTCTTTTTGCTAATTAATAGCATTGCATGCAATGAACTAACCACTGCATGTCATGTTTATTAGTCTCAAGTCACTGAAAGCATGCACGACCCACGTCTCTTATTGGTTGATATGTCACAAAACAAGAAACGGGGAGGGAGTTAATGTACTATGCCTAAGTGTTTTGGGATTATTTGGTTTTCGTAAGGTGACTTACACACCTAGACAGAGGGAGTATATTGAGATGAGAATGCAACCAAACACACCCACACGCTTTGTGCTACAGTGACTGATCTGCACCGTCTGAGTTTGATCCAACAGTCATGTTGCGCCGAGACATGGACATGCCCATGCAGAGGGCGGCTAAACACCACCGAAGTCCCTCTGCTTCTCGAGGCGCACGACGTTGGTGATGTAGGGGGCGAAACGGCTGAAAGGCAATGCAATCTACGGGAAGGCGGAGGGAGCCAGCCGAGGAGCGGGGAATCTTTTGGTTTTCACCATGGTAAAACACCAGTCGATGACTTCTCACACAGGGGAGCAGTGGGTTTTACAGGCGGAGTCATCATGACTAATTGCTGCCGCGCCTGCTCCCGTCAATCAAAAAATTAAAAATCCTGCCGCGACTGCTCCCGTCAATCAAAAAATTAAAAATCCTGCCGCACTCAAATACCATAGCAACGCCGCGGTTGATATTTAATAAATTTACCTGCCGGCAAGTAGATAAAAAAGGGGTGAAAAAACAAATGTGGCGGCGGCCTAGCTAATCGGTCGAACTAGCCCAACTAGCTAGCCACCATGCTTCACTGATGTACTCGGCGGGAAAGGTGGTCTTTCATGATTTGACGACTCATTTACTTGCTTCGGCGAAAACGTGCGGTAGGGCGTCCCACGTCAGGAAGAATATATGCGTGCACCACCCAGGAGGGCCCCGAAACCGCGCGGTAGGGTGTGCCATGTCTCGGCACGGAGGAAAAATGTGCGTGTAAAAATTTACTGTATCAGACGTAGTACCTATGGTTTGACCTCGGGACCCAGCCAGTCGATCGAAAACACCCCACTAGCCACACAGCTTCATCATGGTAACATGGCACGGAGGATAGGTGTGGTTAGCTCCGTCTCGACCAGCCACAACGTCTCTTGTTCTAGGTGATTCTTCTATTTTCCAAGCTTTTTTCTAGTTGTAATAACACCACGGCAAGCTAGCGCTGCTCTTCGTGTGTGCCCGTGCAAAGGTTAGACGATGGAGAGAAGAGAGAGATCGCAGACCTGGGACCCACCAGTAAGTGAGTCAACGGTCATGCACGTGTTGATGAGGCACTCCCTCTACTGTACTCAACGTAATACTGTATAAAATCAAGATATGGGACAAAGCCAACAATCGTTGTTGTTTCAGGCTATCAACTTACGCTTTGTAGTCCAGGTTGCCAGTTCGAATCTCGTCTTTCAGATTTGTTAGTTTTAGGTCCAAATTTGATTAATGACAAGTAGGACCCCCGTGTGTTGTTCCGATATTTCAGTGTAGGATGGTTTTTTTGAACAAACATTTTGTGCGGTTAGACAAGTAACGGCACAAGTTACACGTATTTTGCAAGTTTACGGACAAAAATGACAACGGCATAGAATATCACATCCACCCCGCAACTTAGATGCTATGGTGATACGAGTTTTTACACCGTTGGAAGTGAGATCCAATGGCTTGGGAGTAGTCTTTGTAATTATGCGCAATTTCCAAACTCTCCAAAGTTTTTTTGCAAATAAAACATTCAGGCCTCGTGTGTGCCGCTGCATCTTGGATCCAACGGCTCCCCGTTGCTCATATTAGGTGCTCCCCGTAGCTTAATTACCCGCTAAGGTGATATGAGCATCTAGGTCGTATGATCAGTGATCAGATGGCACATGCGTAGTACTTGTACTTTCTGCGCAATTCCCAAATTCTCTTAGCCGTATATTGCAAAAACATTCAAACCTCCTACTGTGGGCTGTTAGATCTCCGTGAACTCGTATCACCATAGAATCTACGGTGCGGGAGCACCTCATATTCTCCCGTGCGAGAAAACATAAGGTGCTCTAGCAGCTTGGATGCTATGGTGATACGAGCTTCGAGGTCGTTTGATCTGAGATCCAATGGCATCTGAGCAGTCTTTGTGCTTGTAAGCAGTGGCCGAACTCTTTGGGGGCTTTTCTGCAAAAAACCATTCGAACCACCGAGGAGGTGTTGGGTCACAAATCCAACGGCTCCGAAGAGCTTGTATCACCAAAGCATCTAAGGTGTGGTAGAACATGATATTCTTACATACAGGAGAATATGATGTCCTCCTTCATCTTAGATGCTACGGTGATACGAGCTTTGAGGTTGTTGGATATGGGATCCAAGGGCATCTGAGTAGTTTTTGTACAAATTGTGTGCAATTCTCAAACTCATCAAGGTTTCCTGTAAAAATATTAAGACATCATGTGAGCTGCTATATCTCAGATCTCCAAGCAACTCGTATCAGCATATAGTATCTAAGGTATGGGGGCACATGATATTCTCCCGAGGAGGAGGGGTGGGGGGTGCACAACCAATCGGTGGTTGGGAGGATGGGGACAAATATAATCTAAACAACCCTAAACATAGCTTCACAATTTTATCTAAGGTCGAGGGGGTGACCCCCGACAATCATAGCTCCGCCTAATTAAACACAACATTTGCATGTACTGTAGTACTAGACTTAATATTCATGTTTCAGTTTCATGTTCGTTTTAAATATTGAATTGAGGACCATGCATGTCTTACATTTTACTCCCTTCATTCCTAAATATTAGTCTTTTTAGAGATTTCAAGTGGACTGGCACATACAGATGTATATAGACATATTTTAGAGTGTAGATTCACTCATTTTGCTCCGTATGTAGTCGCTTGTTGAAATCACTAAAAGACTAATGTTTAGGAACATAAGGAGTATTTTTGAATTTGTGTCATACATGCATGGTTTGGAAAAATAGATGCACTATACTTATTGGATTGTTGTTGTGTTCGTGTGTGGGTGTCTGTGTGTGTGTGTGTGTGTGGTCATATGCTTGATACATACAAAGTTTTCTCACCTCCATATTGTTCATCTTTTAAATTTGAATTTGCATTGAAAAACTTACCAGGGATACCATGAAATGTGACATCCACGTTGAGATCACTATATCACAAACTCACTCTAATTCAACAACTCGTTGTAAATCAATTACCACGTTGAGATTAGTATTTGCAAGGAAAATACGGGCATTTTAATACACATAGATTCGTTCGGCAATTTAAAAGGTTCCTTTCATATTCTCGAATGGTAGGACCCAACGGCATACCAGCCAGACCTTGGCTCGTGTTGATCCTAAAAAAACCGGGCTCGTGTCCTTCTGGTGGCGTGCGTGGTATGCACATTAGGCAACCCCAACCAGTCCAGCCTCCGCATTTCGAGTCGAAATATCTGGCGGCCAGAATTCCAGCCCTAGGAAATTCCCCTCATGTCCCCGGTCCATAATGACTACCGATGAACAACGGAGGGATGCTTTAGTAACTTGACAACGTTACCTACCGTGCCGAGCATGGTTCAATTCCCTCGATCGCCGCTCGCCAAGGTCACCCGTCAACTGCATTGCCTAGTACTACTACTACTACTACTACTACTACTACTACTACTACACCAGGATGAGCATAGAATTGAGCCCGTTTGTTCGTGCCTAGTACTTGAGTTAATATATCAGGCAATGCACTGCTACAGAGGGATTCTCCTTTTGCTCTGCATATATTACTTGTCTGAAGTCTAACTAAGCAAAATGTTTGACCAAATCCTTTCTTAAGAAATACAACAGGACAGATGTATGGCTTGAAAATTTATTGCATGATGCAGGTTATGATATTGTTTCAAATCCTGGATCTTAAATTTCAGAAAATCCAAAAGTGACCATAAATTCTTGAAACTGAGCATGGTCACGTGATATGGCACAAATATTACTTCGTAATTTTTTTCAATTTGAGACAAGCTGCTTATGACAAGTTGCACAAATGAAGAGCCAAGGTATTTTGGAACAAAGACCTGTCACGTTAAGGCGAACGCTTTCACTATTGAAACCGTGGGCGTTTACGTGCCGCCACGAGTTCTGCTTCTCATCGGCAGGTGTCGTCCGAGCAAGCGTGTGAGTCGACGGGAGGCGTGCGAGCAGACCGCTGCGCTGGCTGACAGGGAGGCGTGCGAGCAGACCGCTGTGCAGGCTCACCGGGAGGCGAGCCCTTTGACCAGGCTCCGCCGCCCACCTTCGTCCCAACTGCTCCCACTTTTAATGCCGCCGACGCCGCAGTTTAAAATCAACCCCGCACTACCCGGTATTGCTAAAATCTTCTCTCTTCCTCTCCGATTCTCCTGTCGTCTACCTCCAACCAGCATGACCTAAACGTACGCCATGCCACATCACGATGGTCTGCCCTTAGTCTTCCAGTTTCCTAAGGAAGACACCCAGCCGGAGTCTCAAGAACATAAGGCGCTTTGGGATGAGCTTGAACTGGCCTTGCGGGAAGACGCCGCGCCTGTCCCCACTCCCGTTCCGGCTCCCGTCGTCCCTATTGCGCCAGCGCCCATCCCCGTGGCATTGATGGGCTGGGAGCCGCACATTGTCGCCAAGCTTGATTCCACGGGGTTCCACGAGGTCCCCGCCGACTTTCACGCGCCCGTGCACCTGCCAGCGCATGCGCCTGCGCGTGCACTGACGCGCACGCCCGTGCCGGTGCCCGTGCACCTGCCAGCGCATGCGCCTGCGCGTGCACTGACGTGCGCGCCCGTGCCGGTGCCCTGCACACGAATGTCTCCGATGCGCCGTTGACAGCGCCTGTCCCCGCGCGGGTGCCAGTGCCCTCCTCAGCGGCATGGATGGCCGCCGTCGACCGCTTCCTTGCACTAACGCCAGTTGCCTCCTCCCGCCAGTTGACTCGCTCCAAAGTCTAGAACATTTTGGCCTTCGTTGAAGCTAGGCCTACGTCCAGGAGTACGCCAACAACGGCGCAAGGCGCCGCCGTCGCCGTCGGTCAGTGGCCCGACGATACACAGAGCACGGCAGAGGAGCCGCTTCCCATCGCAAGACACCCCCGCCGCCGCCGCGTAATCTAAATTTGCCATGAAAAACGTTCGGATTGCCATGCTTAAAATCCGAACGTTTATCATTTCCGTTTATTTTAGATCGATCGTCGTATAATTTAAAGTCGGAGTCAGACTGAACGAAATCTATGGTTTGATCGATTGAATGTTCTGCTAGAGCCGTATCAAATTAAATATAAAACGTCATCAAGCCACATGTGTTCCTTGTCATCCAATGACCTAGACTGCTTCAATGTTGAGCGCTCAACACGTTTAGCGTGCAGTTAATTTCATGCCAAAATTAGTGCTAATCACATAATAACACGCAAAAAATATCCTACTTAATATACGCATGCACTTAATATACCACGTGCATTGCACGTACACATTGACTAGTGCTGCTAGCACGTGAAATTGGTGCCGTAACTTGTGAACGCGTCCAGATATGGTGAACGGCAACATCGCCCGCGAGTTCTTTGTGTTTGCCCGTGCGTCTAAACGCAGAAGGGGAGGAGAGAGAGAGATCACACATGGAATCCACCAGTAAGTGAAGGCGAATAGTACTAAAAATAATATTACATGTTATCAATTAAATAGGCTGTGGTAATATAAAAACATTATGTGAACAAAGGGAGGTACAACAAACATTGCTGTTCTACGTATGTTGCCTATTGACGTGCGGCTTGAAGGCCCTGGTCGCATGTTTGATCCTCATCCTTTATTTTTTAATTTGTATATGGGTCCAAATTTGTGTCATGACATGTGGGCCCCTCGGTGTGTAGTTTGTAGCACTCTAATTTGTGGGTCGAAATTTGTTCCAGTCCAAGTGGACTATCGGTGTGTAGTTTTGTAGCTTATTTATAATAAGTAAAGAGAACAACAGAGTTTTTTGCAATAATACCATGGTGCGACGTTGAAGGCAAGAAAGGACATGCAAGAGAGCGATGACCGAGCCAGAGGGAAATCAACTAGGGGAGTAGCGGGGGTTGCAACGGTGTTTCGAGTAGTTGTGGGCTGAATGCTACGAAAATATAATCTAAACCGACCGGAATAAATGCCTACACAAATTAATCCAAGGTTGGAGTGCCCCTCGCAATGTAAATAGCTCTGGCTTTGCGAGGGATGGAGAGGTAGCTTCAATGTGTGGAAGATACGGCGTGAGAAAGCGAGGTCAATCGAGAGACATATAGATAGAGAGACAAAGTGAGTGTGGTCCGACATTCATTGAACAAATATATATGCTCTGGAGAGATATTGTCCGATTGAGCTTTTGGCAAGGGTGAGGGCTGTAAGATAGAGCTTGAGAGATGATCCAGTCACAAACGTGTAGATATATTTTGTGCGTGGGAGGAAGCAAGGTCAATCGATCACATAGGGTCATCGTGCGATCGAAAGAGTGAGACAGGTTGGAGAGAGTGACCTAGATAGACAATGTGCGTGAGAGAGTATACAATGTGAATAAGTCGAATTGGGCTCAAACATGGTGATATATCGTTTTTGTCCGAGAAAGAGCGAGGTCAATCGAGACATACAAAGAGAGAGAGAGAGGGAGATAGAGAGGGAGAGAGAGAGCGAGCGTGGCCCGCCATGAGGTCGAAAGAGTGGGGGCATCTTCGATGGACTGACCTAGATAGACAATCTGCGTGAGAGAGTATAGAGTGTGTCGATCGAGGCCCGAACAGGGAGATATATCATTTGTGTGTGAAAGAAAATGAGGTTAAACGAGACTCAGATAAAGAGAGCGAGATTGAGCGAGTGTGGCCCGCCGTGCGGAAGAAAGAGTGAGACAGTCTCGAGGGAGTGACCTAGATAGACAACGTGCATGCGTGCGCACGAGAGGTTGGGGGGCTAGATAGGCAATGCATGTATTTAGTGCGAGAGGGTGAGACGGAGAGGGAGAGAGAGAGAGAGCTCGGCATGGGGTGCAATGGCGGGTGTGTGAGGTGAATACATGTCGTAACAGAGTGGAAAAAGGGGGTTGTGTAGTTGAGAGAGTTAGAGATCGAAACATGGAGAGAAAGAATGGATGTGTGTTGGAAACCGATAGGTTCCTAAGGTGGTTAGGAGAGGAAGATTGACCGATACAGGAAGTATG
>NC_057802.1:422590051-422768006 GCF_018294505.1 Triticum aestivum | reverse complement strand
CAACATTTGAATGTAGATAGTACGAGACTTAATATCGATGTTTCAATTCGGTGTACATTGTAAGATTTGAACTGAGGACCATGCATATGGGTAATTATTTTGAATTCGTGCCATACTAGGTTTCGAAAAGTTGACATTGACTCGATTTGTTGTGCTATTTTGTAGGTCATATGTTTGAATCCATCCAAAAGTTTTCTCACTACCATGGTGTTCATCATATACATATGAATTTGTATTAAAAAAGTAGCGTGGATACAGTGAAATGCGAAATCCACGTTAGAATTGGAGATCACTATGTGACACACACTCTAATTCAAATAACTAATTATGTGACACACACTCTAATCCACGTTAGCGTGGATACTGTTTCGATTTTTTTCTTCAAATAACTCCTCATTAATTAATTTATAGTATCTCGTTTCGAATGACTAATTATTGCAAGGAAAACACGGGCATGGTAATACATACAGATTCGTTTGCAAATGAAAGAAGATTTGTTTGCATTCTCAAATGTAGGCGCACCAGGCAGACCAGGGTCGTGTCGTGGTGGTCGCGTGTGCCGGACGGATGCGTATCACCCAGCCACCCACCCCCTCCCTCCCTCCCCCTCCCCCCAAAAAAAGGACGACGACAAAATAAGCTCGCGCTTCCACGTTTTGGATTGAAATATCTGGCGGCCCCAATTCCAGCCCTGCAAAATCTCCCTTCTCCACCGTCCCCTTCCGCGCCCAGATTGCTCAAATCCCTAATTCGCCGCCAACCCAAGCAAAGTTCGAATCGCTCCTCGTCTCGTCTCTTTCCCCACCTATGTGCCGGACGACAACGACGAAGACGACGGTCGCGCTTCACCACCGCACCGGAGCTACCTCATCTACGCCCTCGTCCACCGCACCGGGTGGTCCACCGACAACGTCGGCCGCCGCAACTGACATGCCTCACATACACCGATTTCCACCGCATCAGGTGCGCTTCACCGACGCCGTCTCCCAGCTCACCGGGGCTACTTCACTGAGCACACGTCGCGCCTTCGCCCCCCGAGGCCGCTGGGGCTTCACCAACAGTCTCGTCGACCGCATCGTAGCGCTCCACTGCCACTCAAGATCTGCATCCGTGCGCGGCCAGCCAACGCCAGCGCATCACCCTCAATGGCTCTGAAGTGACCCGCACTCTAGCTAGGCGAGCATGCCCAAACGCCGGCCTGAACTAGGTATCCACACATCACTCCCTTGTGCACTGTTCCGACGATGTTTGGATATCCTTTCACTGCTCTCTTAGCTTACACGCCTATCCAACTCTGACTTTAACTCTTATTTCTTCTGGAGATATCATCTGAAACAAGCAAATCCATTTTTTAGCGAAGCATGACGGCGCTACGGGATCTGGTACACATCCTGCACACCCGTATAACCTTGTAAGTATCTGTCCTCCGGTACAACAGCAAGGTCGATTCCTCTTATTTGATTAGCCATTCGCCGTGTCAAAAACGCAGAGGGGGATGCAAGGAGCACAAGGCCTGCACATCCAAGCAAGTGGTAACATGGACTTGTACATGGAACATCCCAAGCGCAAGCAGAGCTGCAGTGAGCCTGTACAACGAGCTAGCGTAAGTCCCTGCATTTCATTTAGTTCGTACTAGCATTCGTGTATGATTTGTGTGCAGTGGCGGATCCACGAATTCAAGTTACCAGGGGTGAACATTTAACTTAAAAAATACGAAGGCACTTGCACTCCGGAAATCAACATAACTTGAGAAATGTGAAGCTACATGCACTTTGAAAACCAGCTAATGATCCAAAGTAGTTCAGATTATAAACACTAAATGATGCAAGCACCAAAAAAACACAAAATGCAACATGGTGTACAAGGACTACAAACATGGTCTGTACCTGCTTGAATTATTCGTTCTCTGGCTGAAAATATCGAAGTGTAATTGCACCTATAACCAGTGTGCAAACTGCATATCAATATATCTATCCTGCACAAGTATGCCAATAGTTTCAAACAACAGATTAGAAAAGTATTTATGCTACGTTGTCATGATAAGGGGACTTTCTGGTAGATGGCCTCGACATTTCCTCAAGCCATGAAAATGCACTATAATTTGCTTGTCATCAATGCCTGCAAATCTCTATGTCTCTCTCAACATAGTAGATCATCATTAGACACTAAATCCTTCAATGGGAGCTTGCAAAATGCTTGCATTAGATGCCTCATTAGACACTATATGTTCATCACCAGGAGCATGTAAAATGTTTGCATCAAATCCTTCATTAGCAGTCTGTTCATTAGACACTTCAGGCTCAAGAACAACATGAGCTTGGATGTTTGCACCGGAAACTTGATTAGATACATCAGATTCAGTCAGTTCAATATTGATTGGGGGAGTTATAAAATAAGTAGAAATTGGTTTCATTTTCTCATAGATTCCCTACATACAAGCAGTTTTACAACACCGTCAGGTTTAACTATTGGCCAGAAATTGAAGAGTTGAATTAGATATAATCAGGGATGTGATGTACCTGCTCGTTGCGCATGCTACTCTTGCAAGCTGCGACTGTCCGTTTGCGCAAGCTCGATGCCATGCCCGTGCTGCCGCCGCTGCCTCCCACGCAGGCTACACCCAGGGTTGGATCTTAATCTTCTTGTCCTTCCGTTCGCTTGAAGCCCGATGATTGCCCTCCAACGAGGGCGTGAGGAAGTGCTGTGTTGGTCTGTCCAGCGGCGGCTAGGTTAGGAGCGAACCAGACTGGAGGCTGGAGCGGATGAATTGAGATTTTTCCTGCTGTCAATCGATATGGGAGGCGCTCGTTTGGGCCGCGAGCCTGCTATAGGGCCTGCCTTGCACTTATGTTATTGGCCTATCCAAATTGAAACATTTTTCTTCATTTTTTACATTGCCAGCTCGTGCGTTGGGACGAATAAAACTAGCCTGGGCCAACCTAGACGACTCAAACTAGGTGCACACTTTCGAGCCACCCGAGGCGGCCGCCCATACCAGCCCCTATGGTGGCGTCGCCCCTTTTTGCGTGTATGATAGGGGTAGTGAAAAATATTCCAGTGGCGCTTTTGATTTACCCACAGAATGGTTGAATTGCTTGTTTCTATGAACTGAGTTCGCCAATAATGTGAAGGATGCCAGTCTTTTCATCCTATTGTAGATTGCTTAGATCTCGATATGCCAAAAGTAATCGCATGAAATATACAGTAAAAGCCAGTGTGATGTGTGTGGCTACAACTAGTCTGACTACACGTCCTCATATAACATATCAAGGACGCACCATCTTACCAGATTAACCATTCGACTTACCAATGCAGTGTGGGAATAAAGAAGTATTGGGACTGCGTATCCAAGCAATTGATGCCATGGACTCCTTCGTACAACCTTGTAAGCGAAAAAGAAGTTGCAGTGTGCCTGTACAAAGAACTAGCGTAAGTTCAGTTACCTGCTTCTCGGAATTTTAGTTAGCCACTTATTGCAAAAAAAATTCAATTACGTTGCTTGGCTTAATTTAGTTTGCTACTGATTACATAATGCCACAGCCTGTTAATCCTATTATAGACTGCGCCTATCTATGTGTTTGATACTTACTGTTAAGAATTACCTGTTTGCCTGAACTTAAATAGCTACTTGTTTGTTTAACTGCTTTGCTGCTGCAACAACGGGTTACAATGATGTTAATAACTACTTTTCAGCATCGAATTGAAACTCTTTAATTCCTTGTTTGTTTAACTGGTTTGCTGTTATAACTCCTAGTTGAGATGTTTTGCTAAATTCAACTTTTCTGAATCCAATCGGAACTTTAATGGCAAAACAGGTTAGCCCAAGATCAAAGAGCGAGGTCCCCATGGACGTTGTATCATCCCACAGCAGTGGCACCGGCCCAATCGTGCATTATGAATTGCCAACTGTTGATGCTCTAGAGGCTAAACTAGTGGTAGAAAGAGATTCTGCTTCTGCACTTAGAGATGAAGTTGACATGTTGAGGAAGCAAACAACACAATCAGTAGCAGTACTCAAGACAACCATTAAATATTTGGTGGATTTCAAAACGAAGCAAGCTGAGACTGACCACATTGTTAAGGTCCTGAAGGAAAAAAGGAAATTAAATTCCCACTTGGTAAATCATAGGTGAAATGTTCTTTCCATCGTTGAATAACCTTTGTGTTGTTTGTTCATGTAATCAATCAAACCATTTGTTTTAGAGATCACGTAATAATTGTTTTTTGTTTTTTGTTTTTGTAATTTTATTTGAGCACAAGTCTGTATTAATTGATAAGACTCGGAGAGATTTCATTTTGATTGCTGTGCTAGACCTACAAATATGCCAATCGGGCTGAATGTGCATTCAGCAATAATAGTAGTATAGATGGACCATAAGTGGCACGCATCGGAAAGGGCCAAGATGTTGTAGTAGCTTGGCTAAAAAAAGGATGTTGTTGTAGCAAAGAAAAGTACAGTGGCCTGGCTTATGTATGTTAGTTGATATTATTGATCCATATACTCTATAAGTGTTTATATGTCTGTTAGTTCTGTACATTCTTGGTTGATTGAATCGGTATTTGAATCTTGATACATCGCTTGTGTACATATCTAAATGGGAGTACACATTATGCTGCGTGTGACATTTGAGTTGGACATGAAGTGTTCCAAATATTCGAATTCACCTTAAACTAGATTCTAGCTTCTGAATTTGAGTATCGACATTTGTAAACCATATTCATATATGACAGTGGAATACATCTTTGTCGTCCTTTTGAAGATATATAAAAACACATAGAATGATTTATAAAGATTCGTATAGGAATACAAAATGGATTCGAATTTAGTTGCCAGGGTAAACATGGATGCTTATTGTCCCAAAATTCGAAAGAAGCGGCAAAATGTCCACTCCCACGTCAGCTGCCCGAAGCCAAGTGTTTGGGAGATGGAAATTACTGTCTACCCATTACACGGACAATCCATCGGCCCGATTTCCACTCTCTAAATAGGGGTAGGATAGTAACTTCAATTAGACGTGACACGACCGCCTCTGAGCCCATTCCGACACGGTGGGCGCCAAACATGGGCGGCAAAACACATTCGATTCAAGCTTGTCTGAAAGACCTCTATTTCTCCCTCCATTTCCCCATTCATACACGGTGGGCGGCAAAACAAACTCGACTCGGCCGAAATCGATGTAGGCAAATATTTTCAATAGGGGCAGGTTTGTAACTTCACTCAGACGTGACACAACCGCCCTACCTGTCAGCCCCGTTCATACACCGTGGGCGCCAACCATGGGCGCCAACTACCCTCTCCTCACCCGAAATCGCTCTGGGCAAATATTGGCGAGATGCGAGATTACCGTCGTATCCCCAACCGACGAGACGTCCAAATTTTAAACGGGGGCTAAGTTCGTAACTTTCCCATATTTCAGACAGGCACGTCCCAAAAACATGGTTCCCCGTACCTCTCCCTCCATTTTCCCATTCATACACCGTCCGCGCTAGAACACCATCCCCACACCAGCCTCCGTCCGCCACCCCATCCATCGCCGCCGTCCTCCACCACATCCATCGCCGCCATCCTCCACCACATCCATCGCCACCGTCCTCCACCATGCCGGAGCGCCTACCAAGACTGCGTCGTCCACTGCTAGAGATGGACGTTTCTCATCCACGGCGACGGACCAAGAGCCTTGCATCACGTCATCTCGCTTCACCAGCGCCGTCGTCCTCTTTGCCGGGGCCGCTCACACGACCTTCTCTTCCACCGCAACGGGACTTATCCCTCGATGCACCCGTCTACCGTCGCAGATCTGCTTCAACGCCACCAACAGCCATCGCACCCCCGATGCCTACACGGCGCCGCAAGAGAGGTGGTACTTCATATCTCCTCAACTTTTTGATCTCAACCAGAAAATAGATCCTAACTTGGTTACTCTACTTTCTTTTCAACTCTTAGAATTTAGTTCTTAGTTCGAAGCAAACAATGGCTGCTAAATATCATTTCTCCGGTTTCCCCCTTTTATGATCACCATACGATCAGAATACGTGCTTCGTGTCATAATAGCACTGCTCGACCCATCAAGCTAAACAAGCTTAGTTGTTCAAATACGAATATGATATTATTAAAACAGATTCATTTAATTGGTCAGCTAAATGTTCCTAAATTAGTTTTGAAAATGCATGTTCGCCGCTCGGGTGTGTATCTCTACAGGGTGCCCACGGTGGGCCAGCCCACCCTGGGATGTCGGGTCGTCCCAGGCCCCAATTCCCCTTTGTTCTGCTGCGCGCTTCCGATCTCTACTCGCCCCAGCCGCTTGCCTCGTTGGCGACTTGCCGTCCCCAGACGGCATGACTCTAGGAGGAGACGCCGGACTAACAGGAGGTCAGGAGCCGCTCGCCCAACAGCGTCACCGCTGCCCGGGCGCGCCGCCGTGCCTACCTTCCCAGTCCGTTCAGGGCTCAGGCATGCAGCACCCACTAAGCCAACCCGATTTATCCCGAGATAAGTCCTCAACACTCAGCAGCCACTCCTCATCACCCATTTTCTAATTGATTCATTACTCATTAGGCAGGACTGTCATTAGGGTTTGTTGTGTGCTCAGTGCTACCTACACTTAATGGTTCAGATGTATTTCGGTGATCTTTAGTACCTGTAAAGTTCACAGGGTTTTCAAAATTCCGGCCCTAGGAACAGACACTAGTCATTTTGGATTGTTGGTCGTAGTGACATTGACCCAGATTACTATTGCAAGCCAGGTTTGTTGACAATTTTACTTGTCTTTCTTACTCATTCGATATAATATCCAATTATTCAAGTCGATTAGTTGCAAACAATAAGTGCTAGACAAACTTCTTGATTCAGATTTTGGACGGTCTCTTACTGCAGTTACAATTCTACATACTTGTCCTAGTGAGCTCACAAGTAAATGATTGATTCACTACATCTATGCTTGCCTTGTCATATTTGTTGTCAATATTCTTTTAGGGCGGACCACCCTGTTTCTAAATACTGCAACCGTAGACATGAGTGAATAGTATTTCTCTATGTGATCTCTTCCATCATATGTGGGCAACGAACACTGCATTGTATAGAAAGAAAGTGTCATTTCCAGCTTTTACATAGGCTTCGATCTTTTACATGGAATACAATCTGCCTACTTGCTTTGTGTCGCACTACCAACACTCCACCCTTGAAGCTAAACATTATGCCATTCATAATTCCTTAGTTTATTTCTTAAAATACGAATTTCATATGATTCTAATGTTCCTACTTCAGTTTTGAAATGTGTGTCTGCCTGTTATAGAGACATAAGGGGTTTGTATTTCTGTGTCTGGTCTGGTCAGCACGGTTGGGGGGTGAACTTTGCATATGTAGGGGTTTATAGGGAGACACTCTTCAAGTTGAATCCGCAATGCATTCCATAGATAATTTGACTACTTTTTATGTTTTCATGAATCTCAGATTCTGAACAGCATCATAATGATTATGAGCTTGCGCGCATGAAAAGAATAAAGCAGAACAATGCCATGGCTGTCAAACTTGGCATTAAGGGACTGAAATCAAGTCTGGATGCAATGCAATGCAAACGCTCTCCACCTACAGATTCATGCTCAGAATATGATCCTAACAGTGATTCTGAGCTAGAGGGAGACCTAAGTCAATGTAGCTCCCTAGTGGAGGAGTCAGAGGAAGATGCCCTATCTTATTCACCCATCAAGGTGCTTGCTCTAACTTTCCAAGGTTATATTTGTTGCACATATCTTACAACTGATGCTTTGCATTGCTTCTACTTTGTTGAACTGCCATTAGCTTAGTTTACGTGTATGTGAATACGCCCTGCCTATCCATTTTTAGTACATATTCCATCTGTCATCATACCATATTTATCCATTCAAATGTTGTTCTTGTGTATCAGACGTTCAAAAGGAAGAGGGCGATTGCTGATCGTGGAGGAGCAAAAGCATTTGGAAAAGGTAGTGGCACCTGATAAATCAAATAGCCCATTAGGTATAGTTGCAATATCACCTGACCCACAAAACACCCCAACTCTAGCAGAATCTAGCCCTACTACACTGGTCATTTCTGATGCCCCAACTCAGCAGACCCCAACTGCAGCAAACATTATGATTATGCCAGTTGACATAGCACCAGCTCTACGACGCAAAACCCCCATTCCAGCAAAGAGTACACCAAATCCAGTTGCCAAATCCCTTTTCGAACCAGAGAGAGCCCCAATTGCAGCAAATAGGACCCCTGTTCCATTTCTTCCCAGTTTAGAAGACAAAGCTTATATTGTTGTCAGGAACTTTGTGCGCATCTTTCCTTCATGGAAAGATTATACCACAGACACAGAACAATTTCCAGTCTTCCTCCACAACTTACGCCTAAGTAATGTACTAATGTTATTCATGGTCATTACTGCATATGTTTCTGCTGACAAAAGACACAAGATTTCATTCTTTTAAATAGGCGAGGACCAAAATGGATTGTGAAGACGAGCAAGGGTTGGTTGCGCTTTTCAAGCACTCGTTGATGAAGTATCGTTCCTACCTGAGGCAAGCGCACTTCGATGGCAAGCCTCTAAACGAAATTTCTGTAAAGTCTCCGGTGCTACATTTATCCGACGGTGACTGGAATAATCTTGTTACACATTGGTCTCGGCTGCAGCATAAGGTACTATCTATGATATCACATCACAATTTGAACTACATTTCTGCATTTGCCTTAACGTCTCACTTGTACGAAAACTATTAGCAGAAGAACATTCATTCTCAAGGGACCACAGAATCTCGCAACTATACTGCACACTGCATTGCTCTTGTGAGTACCTCTTGCCCTGTATGACCATACTTACTTTCATAGCTGTTTGATTATGTAGCATCACTGCACATGTTAGCCTCATTATCGTCCATTTGGTGGACATTATAAGATCCGTATGGACTCTTACATAAATTTAGAATCAACCCAATGCTTTTGAAGAGGTTTAGCTCTGCAGTCCTCTTGTAAGGACTGAACGTCGTCTATCACTGTACTTACATTAACAGCTACTCCCTCCGTCCCATAATATAAGAACGTTTTGTACATTACACCAGTGTTCAAAACACTCTTGTATTATGGGAAGAGGGATTGGTTCATTGTGTAGCATTCTGCATCTTATCTCCCTCGCCCACCATTTACTAAAAAAGATCAGATCTATATTTAATCTTACCAAAAAGTAGAATACACAGACAATGCGAGTGCAGAAGTGTAGCCCATTGCTCTTGTCAGTACATTTTGTCCTGTAATGCTTGTACTTCCAGGGATTGGTAGTTGATTATGTAGCATCAATCTGCATCTTATCTTCATTATCCTCTATCCCTTCCAGTATTATCATATCTATAATTACTCTCTACAAAATGTAGAGTACAAGCAATGCTTATGAAGAAGATTCTGTGCTGAAATTCTTGAGTTATCCTTCCCTTGACATGGAGAAGGGCATTATAAAGCCGGTGTTAACTGTTAATGTAAGTCAGTCCTTCTAAAGCCTTTATCCTCAACTGCTCTTTAATTTGCTCATACTCCCTATCGTTTATTGCTGTTTAGTTTGCTGTTTCTACCAAAATGCATGTTTGCAAGAACCGTAAGTTCTAAGTTTTACTTGTAAAACCAAATTCCTTATTCATACCATGCACATTACTCAATACTCCCTATATGTATGCTTGTTTTTGTGGATCTATAATCCAGTGTGTGGTGAAGCAGCCCACGTTTGCACCTTGTCATCTCCTGTTTTATCTTACTGATGTGGCTGATGATATGAACAACATGCCATGCACATTAACCAAAATAGATACAATGATTTTCTTTGCCCTTCATCTATGCTTGTTATGTTGACATGGTAATCCGGTAGTGTGGTGAAGCTCCCCGCATTATAAACAATGCCAAATTATGCTATTGATATTTTGAACTTACTCTTTGTTTTCTAATTTGAAATTGGATGGAATTGACAGCACAGTTATCATCTTTGTTTATACACGTGCAAAACCTGTCATCTCTCTGCTTTGTTTCAGGGTGATATGCCTGATGGCATGCACAAGTCTGCTGAAGGCTTAACATATATTGCAGCAAAGAAGGAAAAACATCTTGAAGATAGCGAGACAACCCCAAAGTCTTGTCTTGATGCAGTATTCAAGTTACTTGAGACTAGCAGTCAGACAAGCTCACAGAATTCGTTGTCTGAATCAGTTCGACTTCTTCAGTCCCAAGTTCTAGTAGAAAGGCATTATGCAACTCAACTTCGACTTGAAGTCCTATCTCTAAGAAAGATTGCGGAGAACACCAATGAGAACCCCATCGCTAAACAGCTACACCTGGAAGCTATGACCAACATGCTAGGCCGGTCTCACAGCCTTGCTCAGCAGCTTGCGCAGCAGTTCCCGAGCAAGGCTAACCTTTCTTGAACTGTCTTGGAAGTGGTCTCGGTTCAGTATTATTTTGTTACACTGCAATGGTGCCCAGTTTTTGTAATCTGCTTCTTCGTTGCGCGTTATGATCACTGGTGGCGAACTTCGATGCCTAGTGGATGTAATATACCATAAATCCTTTATTGTACAGTGTAGGTTTATTCTTAGTTACTATGCCATAATTTCTTTATTGTATAGGGTAGGTTTGTTCTTAATTCCTACTAGTTACTGCCATCATTCGCTATCTGAAAAAAATCAGATGTAGTCGACCGGGCCGAAACATTCGCCTCTAACGGGCCTGGTGTTTAGCGGGCCACAATTGGGCCGACCTGCATCTTTCTTGGGCTCGAATCATTGGGGCCTTCACACTTTGCGCGAGGCCCACAACTTACACCGGACTATATTTTAGTTGGGCCTTTTGTGGACCCAGCGCTTAGTTTGGCCCAGGTAGCGTTGGGCCATTAACAGGCTGAATATTGTACTGGCCTGTTACGGCCCAGATGAAACCATGGGCCTTTAGCAGGCTGAAATGCATATTGGGCCTCAATTTTCACTAGTCGTCGATGGGCCTTCAGCAGGCTGAAATGTAGACTGGGCCTTTTTGGGCCCAGTTATATCACGGGCAGTTACCAGGCCGAAACATATCTCGGGCCTTAGTTGTCCCACTGATATCATGGGCCTTTAAGAGGCCGAAAGCTTAGTACACACATCAACGGGCCGAATTATGCGACAGGCCTTTAACAGGCCCAAAGTCACGTTGGGCTTAATTGTTGCCACCTTTATCACGGGCCGTTAGTGGCCTGATGTCCCGTCGGACCATATATGGCCCATGGGCAGCACGGGCCATTCCCAGGCCGAAAGTCACACCGGGCTGAAATGGGCCCATGTCTCCATCGGGCCTCTAACAGGCCGAAAGTCACTTGGCTGTAATTGGGCCCAAATATTCGGCGAACAATTAACGGGCCAGATCTGGCTTCGGGCCGTAAATGGGCCCAGATATTCGGCGAACAATTAACGGGCCAGATCTGGCTTCGGGCCATAAATGGGCCTTTATTAAGCAGACCGTTATTGGGCTGGCCCACTAGTACCTGAGTAAGTACTACGAGCCTTTGACTGGGCCGGCCTTTTTAACCTATATGGGCCTCTGTTGGGCCATGCCACATGTCGACGTATCATAGGTGCTTTGGGTCCAATGAGTGGATGACATCTGTCCCAACGGCGAGTCGACACGTGTTTCCTCCAGCCAATGATGATTTTACACGTGGAAAATCCCCATTGGTCGGGGTTGTTAACGGGTTATCGGATCCAAAACCGGACCCGATAGCTTAACGGCGTTCCGTTATGGTGGATGCCACGTGTCGGTCACCCTTGACGAAGGCACTTCTGTGACGCGCGATTTATCGTCATGGAAGTGGACACTTCCGTGATGATAATTTTGGTAATGTCATGGAACACTTCTACGACAGCACAGGTATGACTATCTTGATTCTGTCATAAATTTGTCATGGATGTACATGCATGACAGAAAACGTGACCTACTGTGACAAACACGTATCATTACGGAAGTGTATTTTTTGTAGTGCAATCACACGAGCACGGCACCGAGATTTGTTAACGAGGTTCACCGATATGGCTACATCCCTGGGGCCTGACTACGGGCGCTCCTCCCCATTACACCGTCACAATACCGCACACCGCCCCCCCGGGCGCCGGCACAAGCCGCCAGCTCCCCCTTGCGCGCCTGTGCTATTATGTTGGCATAGGTTACGTCGTGTGTCTACCCCCGCTATATATGAGAGGCCTAGGATATAAGTGTCCTACTAGGACACGACTCCACATCCTACGTAAACACAATACAACTCATAGTCCAACTGTAACCTACCTTGTACATAATATTCGATACAACTTCAACAAACTCCACCTTGGCAAATATTCTCCACCACCTTGGATTCGTCCATGCGTCAAACTTCCATGTACATTGAACTTGAGTTTATCCCATGAGCACGCTGCTACTCCAAAGACTCCATAGGACTCCACCTGCAACTTGTAGTCCCTTCTTTTCTTGACCACAGTAAACACTCGAGCAAAATTAAGTTCCTTATTACTCTAGTTTGTGCTCCCAACTTCCAGAGTATCAGTCCAACGCCATCACACACTGATCACTGACCTGCGTGAATGTGAACAACTCACATATTGGATGTCACACACAAGAGCTACCTGAACTCAACATCATCGCTCCTTTCTTGACCGCCTGTCTAAAACTTGAAGGAATTTCACCGTTGCTTGTAGTCATCCCGAGTCAAATTCGCAGTTGTATCACCACATGTATGACCACCAGAGCCCTGGCCCATCTCCATGCCCCATGCATACCGCACGCCTCACCGCTATTACCGCGTTGAGCCTCCGCTGTCCCGGTCGAGTCTCAAGGGTCGCAAACCCACACCACTCAACCCCCACTACAGAGTACCACCGACCATCACCGATCGATGACGAGTTTCACGCTTCCATCAGACCACTGGGCTCCGGTCCGAACTGCATGTCACTCGCTTTTTCCAGCCTGCTGAATAGGCTTCGACCGTGTCGACTTACATCGTAGCCCCTCAATCCAGCTCCACCTTCAACATGACTCCATGGTAGATGATCAGTCCACGCCTGCGCCTCATCGACTTCAAGCTCCGTCTATACACCACCTTGAATCAATCCCACGCCATAGTGTTGTCGAAGCCGCACAAGCCTCGGGCATGTGCACCACGTGTTTCCACGCCCAGAAGTCGGTCACCATCAGCATCACGCTCCTACATCGTCTTCGCCGATCCCACCACCGTCTTCCGTACCAACCGACTCACGTCGATCCGTCAAACTGTCCAGTCCGACCCAGCCGAACATATCTGATGACCCACAAGTATAGGGGATCGCAACAGTTTTCGACGGTAGAGTATTCAACCCAAATTTATTGATTCGACACAAGGGGAGCCAAAGAATATTCTCAAGCATTAGCAGTTGAGTTGTCAATTCAACCACACCTGGATAACTTAATATCTGCAGCAAAGTATTTAGTAGCAAAGTAGTATGATAGTAACGGTAACGGTAACAAAGTAATATTTTTGGGTTTTTTAGTAATTGTAACAATAGCAACGGAGAAGTAAATAAGCGAAGAACAATATGTGAAAAGCTCGTAGGCATTGGATCGGTGATGGAGAATTATGCCGGATGTGGTTCATCATGTAACAGTCATAACATAGAGTGACACAGAACTAGCTCCAATTCATCAATGTAATGTAGGCATGTATTCCGAATATAGTCATACGTGCTTATGGAAAAGAACTTGCATGACATCTTTTTTCCTACCCTCCCGTGGCAGCGGGGTCCTAATGGAAACTAAGGGATATTAGGGCCTCCTTTTAATAGAGTACCGGACCAAAGCATTAACACATAGTGAATACATGAACTCCTCAAACTATGGTCATCACCGGGAGTGGTCCCGATTATTGTCACTTCGGGGTTGCCGGATCATAACACATAGTAGGTGACTATAGACTTGCAAGATAGGATCAAGAACTCACATATATTCATGAAAACATAATAGGTTCAGATCTGAAATCATGGCACTCGGGCCCTAGTGACAAGCATTAAGCATAGCAAAGTCATAGCAACATCAATCTCAGAACATAGTGGATACTAGGGATCAAACCCTAACAAATCTAACTCGATTACATGATAAATCTGATCCAACCCATCACCGTCCAGCAAGCCTACGATGGAATTACTCACGCATGGCGGTGAGCATCATGAAATTGGTGGTGGAGGATGGTTGATGATGACGATGGCGACGGATTCCCCTCTCCGGAGCCCCGAACGGACTCCAGATCAGCCCTCCCGAGAGAGTTTAGGGCTTGGCGGCGGCTCCGTATCGTAAAACGCGATGAATCTTTCTCTCTGATTTTTTTCTCCCCGAACACGAATATATGGAGTTGGAGTTGAGGTCGGTGGAGCTCCAGGGGGCCCACGAGGCAGGGGGCGCGCCCAGGGGGGTAGGGCGCGCCCCCACCCTCGTGCCCAGGGTGTGGGCCCCTGGCCTTGATTCTTTCGCCAGTATTTTTTATTATTTCCAAAAATAATCTTCGTGGAGTTTCAGGTCATTCCGAGAACTTTTGTTTCTGCGCATAAATAACACCATGGCAATTCTGCTGAAAACAACGTCAGTCCGGGTTAGTTCCATTCAAATCATGGAAGTTAGAGTCCAAAACAAGGGCAAAAGTGTTTGGAAAAGTAGATACGACGGAGACATATCAACTCCCCCAAGCTTAAACCTTTGCTTGTCCTCAAGCAATTCAGTTGACAAACTGAAAGTGATAAAGAAAAACTTTTACAAACTCTGTTTGCTCTTGTTGTTGTAAATATGTAAAGCCAGCATTCAAGTTTTCAGCAAAGATTATGAACTAACCATATTCACAATAACATTTAGGTCTCATGTTTACTCATATCAATGGCATAATCAACTAGTGAGCAATAATAATAAATCTCGCATGACAACACTTTCTCAAAACAATCATGATATGATATAACAAGATGGTATCTCGCAAGCCCTTTCTGAGACCGCAAAACATAAATGCAGAGCACCTTTAAAGATCAAGGACTGACTAGACATTGTAATTCATGGTAAAAGAGATCCAATCATAGTCATACCCAATATAAATTAACATTAATGAATGCAAACGACAGCGGTGCTCTCGAGCTGGTGCTTTTTAATAAGATGGTGATGAATCTACATAAAAGTAAATGGATAGGCCCTTCGCAGAGGGAAGCAGGGATTTGTAGAGGTGCCAGAGCTCGATTTTGAAATAGAGATAAATAATATTTTGAGCGGCATACTTTCATTGTCAACATAACAACCAAGAGATGGTGATATCTTCCATGCTACACACATTATAGGCGGTTCCCAAACAGAATGGTAAAGTTTATACTCCCCCTCCACCAACAAGCATCAATCCATGGCTTGCTCGAAACAACGAGTGCCTCCAACTAACAACAGTCCTGGGGGAGTTTTGTTTGCAATTATTTTGATTTGATTTGCATAAAGCATGGGACTGGGCATCCCGGTGACCAGCCATTTTCTCGTGAGTGAGGAGCGGAGTCCACTCCTCTTGAGAATAACCCGCCTAACATGGAAGATACAGACAACCCTAGTTGATACATGAGCTATTCGAGCATACAAAACAAAATTTCATTTGAAGGTTTAGAGTTTGGCACATACAAATTTACTTGGAACGGTAGGTAGATACCGCATATAGGAAGGTATGGTGGACTCATATGGAATAACTTTGGGGTTTAAGGGATTGGATGCACAAGCAGTATTCCCGCTTAGTACAAGTGAAGGCTAGCAAAAGACTGGAAGCGACCAACTAGAGAGCGACAACAGTCATGAACATGCATTAAAATTAATAAACATTGAGTGCAAGCATGAGTAGGATATAATCCACCATGAACATAAATATCATGAAGGCTATGTTGATTTTGTTTCAACTACATGTGTGAACATGTGCCAAGTCAAGTCACTTGAATCATTCAAAGGAGGATACCACCCTATCATACCACATCACAACCATTTTAATAGCATGTTGGCACGCAAGGTAAACCATTATAAACTCATAGCTAATTAAGCATGGCATAAGTAACTATAATCTCTAATTGTCATTGCAAACATATTCATAATAGGCGGAATCAGGAACGATGAACTAATCATATTTACAAAAACAAGAGAGGTCGAGTTCATACCAGCTTCTCTCATCTCGATCAGTCCATCATATATCGTCATAATTGCCTTTCACTTGCACGACCGAACGATGTGAATAATAATAATAGTGCACGTGCATTGGACTAAGCTGGGATCTGCGAGCATTCAATAAACAGGAGAAGACAAGGTAATATGGGCTCTTGGTTAAATCAACAACAATGCATATAAGAGCCGCTTCAACAATTTTATTATGGTCTTCTCCTATCGACCCCAAAGAAAAGAAAAGAAATAAAACTATTTACACGGGAAAGCTCCCAACAAGCAAAAGAAGAACATGAAATATTTTTGGGTTTTCCTTTTAATTATTACTACTACAGCAAGAAAAGTAAACTAGCTAAAAGCTACTACTAATTTTTTTTGGTTTTCTTAAGGTTTTTCAAACTCACAAGAAGAAAGCATAAAAAGGAAAATAAACTAGCATGGATATTTCAGTGAAAAAGTATGAGCACCGACAACTAGTAATGAGTGTGTGAACATGAATGTAATGTCGGTGAGAAATACGTACTCCCCCAAGCTTAGGCTTTTGGCCTAAGTTGGTCTATTGCCACGGCTGGCCTGGCGGATATCCAAAGTTATAGTTGGGGTCGTACTGAGATGCAACAGTCATTGCATCGTGGGTTGCAGCTTGGAGGCGAGCTATCTCAGCCCTCCTCTTATACTCATCCGCCTCCTCTCTGGTTATAAAATATCTCCCTTTTGCCTGAAATTCAAAGAAAGTAGAAGCAGGGAGAGCGACGTGATAGGTGCGTCGTCTGTCAAAAATTAGTCGATACTGGAGGAACTGATCGTTCCTCTCAACAAAACGATGACGAACCATAGCCACATAATCTAAATAAGCAGGCGGCAACTCAATATCATCCTCACGTATAGTTACACCAAGAAAATTAGCTAAACGGGTTGCATAATTTCCACCAAAGAAATCTCCATTAAATTTATTATGATGCAACCTATGTGCAACAATGGCTCCCAAATTATAATGTTTATCTCCTAACACGGCACTCCTGAGAATACTGAGGTCAGGGACACACATGTGACATGCTTCATCCTTACCATTTATGCACCTACCTATGAAGAGAGCAAAATAATGTATAGCAGGAAAATGAATGCTCCCTATGGTAGCTTGTGCTATGTCTCTAGATTCCCCCACAATTATACTAGCAAGAAAATCTCTAAATTCATATTTGCGAGGTTCACTAGTACTACCCCATTATGGAAGTTCGCAAGCAGTGGTAAAATCCTCTAAGTCCATAGTATAAGAATTTTCATAAAGATCAAACAGGACTGATTGAGAATTGCGTGAAGATGAAAATTCAAACCTCCTCACAAAGGAACTAGTGAGATAGTGGTACTGACGGCACTTATCTGCCTCGAAGCTCACAAGATCAGCGTTACGCATATATGCGTTAAATTCTTCCTTGATTCCTGCTTGATCCATGAAGTCCTCTGAAGTCCATTCACAAGGCCGCACTGGAGCTTCCCTTGGTGGTTCTTCATCAGCATCACGCATTGCAAGCCTGGGTCCTTGCTTCCTTGAAGGACCACCTTGGTACATTTTCCTAAACATATTTCTTCCTCTGAAAAATTTCTGAAAAGTAACTTCAAATAAAAGTGAACCAAGCTCAACAAAATTGATAGCAACTACTCCTACAAGTTCCTAGAGACTATCATGCATTAGAACTACTTGGAACCATATAAATTTGACATGCAAGCTCAAAAACATGGTCACCTAGGCAGCACAAATTTGCAATGAATAAAGCACTAGAACAAAAACTAATTGGACCAATGGAGGAGTCACATACCAAGGAACAACCCCCCAAAACAGTTTTGTGAGAGGTGCTTTGAGCAAGGAAATCGAAAATCGCAGCAAAATGAGCTAGAACTCGTGCTTGAGCTGGATGGTGATTTTTTTGGGAGGAAGGAGTGTGTGGGTGCAGAAATAAGTGGAGGGGAGCCACCGTGGGCCCACGAGGCAGGGGGCGCGCCCTGGACCCTCGTGGCCAGGTGCCAGCTCCCCCTGCTGTGTTCTCAGTGCCAAATATTCTCAAATATTCTAGAAAAAATCATATTAAATTGGCAGGGCATTTGGAGAACTTTTATTTTTGGGGTATTTTTATATTGCACGGATAATTCAGAAAACAGACAGAAAAATACTATTTTTACTTTATTTCAACTAAATAAAAGAAAGTAGAAAGAGGGTATAGAAGGTTGTGCCTTCTAACTTCATCCAGCTCATGCTCATCAAAAGGAATCCACTAACAAGGTTGATCAAGTCTTGTTAACAAACTCATTCCGAATAACATGGAACCGGAGAAATTTCGAATAACACTATGTTACCTCAACGGGGATATGCACATCCCCAATAATAAGAATATCATATTTCTTTTTGACAGTAGGAAGAGGAAATTCAAAACCTCCAATAATAATCGATGGAACTTTTCCAATAGAATTGATACTGTGGACTTGAGGTTGTTTCCTCGGAAAGTGTACCGTGTGCTCATTACCATTAACATGAAAAGTGACATTGCCCTTGTTGCAATCAATAACAGCCCCTGCAGTATTCAAAAAAGGTCTTCCAAGAATAATAGACATACTATCGTCCTCGGGAATATCAAGAATAACAAAGTCCGTTAAAATAGTAACGTTTGCAACCACAACAGGCACATCCTCACAAATACCGACATGTATAGCAGTTGATTTATCAGCCATTTGCAAAGATATTCCAGTAGGTGTCAACTTATTCAAATCAAGTCTACGATATAAAGAGAGAGGCATAACACTAACACCGGCTGCAAGATCACATAAAGCAGTTCTAACATAATTTCTTTTAATGGAGCATGGTATAGTGGGTACTCCTGGATCTCCAAGTTTCTTTGGTATTCCACCCTTAAAAGTATAATTAGCAAGCATGGTGGAAATTTCATCTTCCGGTATCTTTCTTTTATTTGTAACAATATCTTTCATATACTTAGCATAAGGATTCATTTTGAGCATATCGGTTAAATGCATACGCAAGAAGATAGGTCTAATCATTTCAGCAAAGCGCTCAAAGTCCTCATCATCCTTTTTCTTGGATTGTTTGGGAGGAAAAGGCATGGGTTTCTGAACCCATGGTTCTCTTTCTTTACCGTGCTTCCTAGCAACAAAGTCTCTCTTATCATAACGTTGATTCTTTGATTGTGGGTTATCAAGATCAACAGCAGGTTCAATTTCTACATCATTATCATTGCTAGGTTGAGCATCAACATGAACATCATCATTAACATTATCACTAGGTTCATGTTCATTACCAGATTGTGTTTCAGCATCAGAAATAGAAATATCATTGGGATTCTCAGGTGGTTCAGGAATAGGTTCACTAGAAGCATGCAAAGTCCTATCATTTTTATTTTTCTTCTTTTTAGAAGGACTAGGTGCATCTATATTAGTTCTTTGAGAATCTTGCTCAATTCTCTTAGGGTGGCCTTCAGGATACAAAGGTTCCTGAGTCATCTTACCAGTTCTAGTAGCCACTCTAACATCATAATCATTATTCTTACTATTTAATTCACTGAGCAAATCATTTTGAGCTTTAAGTACTTGTTCTACTTGAGTGGTAACCATAGAAGCATGTTCACTAATGAGTTTAAGTTCACCTTTAACTCTAGATATATAATCACCCAAGTGTTATAAGTATTTTGTTTTAATTGTCTACCAACATAAGCATTGAAATTTTCTTGTTTAACCATAAAGTTATCAAACTCATCCAGACATCGGCTAGCAAACTTAGTAGGGGGGATTTTAGCTTTATCATATCTATAGAGAGAATTTACCTTTACTACCTGTGTCGGGTTATCAAGACCATGTGTTTCTTCAATAGGTGATGGATTAAAACTATGTATTTCTTCAACAGGCGGTAAATTAAGACCATGTATTTCTTCAATAGGAGGTAAATTCTTAACATCTTCAGCTTTAATACCCTTTTCTTTCATAGATTTCTTTGCTTCTTGCATATCTTCAGGACTGAGAAATAGAACGCCCCACTTCTTCGGAGTTGCCTTAGGAGTTGGTTCAGGAAGTGTCCAATTATTTTCATTTGTCAACATATTATTCAATAAAATTTCAGCTTCATCCGGTGTTCTTTCCCTGAAAACAGAACCAGCACAACTATCCAGGTGGTCTCTGGAAGCATCGGTTAGTCCATTATAAAAGATATCAAGTATTTCATTTTTCTTGAGAGGATGATGAGGCAAAGCATTAAGTAATTGGAGCAGCCTCCCCCAAGCTTGTGGGAGACTCTCTTCTTCAATTTGCACAAAATTATATATTTCCCTTAAAGCAGCTTGTTTCTTATGTGCAGGGAAATATTTAGCAGAGAAGTAATAAATCATATCCTGGGGACTACGCACACAACCAGGATCAAGAGAGTTGAACCATATCTTAGCATCACCCTTTAATGAGAATGGAAATATTTTAAGGATATAAAAGTAGCGAGTTCTCTCATCATTATTGAACAGGGTGGCTATATCATTTAATTTAGTAAGACGTGCCACAACAGTTTCAGATTCATAGCCATAAAAAGGATCAGACTCAACCAAAGTAATTATATCAGGATCAACAGAGAATTCATAATCCTTATCAGTAACAAAGATAGGTGAAGTAGCATAAGCAGGATCATATTTCATTCTAGCATTCAGAGTTTTTTGTTTAAGCTTAGCTAATAATTTCTTAAGATCACTCCTATCATTGCAAGCAAGAAAGTCTCTAGCAGTTTCTTCATCCATAACATAGCCCTCAGGCACAACAGGCAATTCATATTTATTGGGAGAGTCTTCATCATCACTTTCATCAATATTATCAGTTTCAATAATTTCATTCTCTCTAGCCCTAGCAAGTTGTTCATCAAGAAATTCACCAAGTGGCACAGTAGTATCAAGCATAGAAGTAGTTTCATTATAAGTATCATGCATAGCAGAAATGACATCATCAATAACATGCGACATATCAGAATTAAGAGCAGAAGCAGGTTTAGGTGTCGCAAGCTTACTCAAAACAGAAGGTGAATCAAGTGCAGAGCTAGATGGTAGTTCCTTACCTCCCCTCGTAGTTGAGGGATAAATTTATGTTTTCGCGTCTTTCAAGTTCTTTATAGTGACCAGCAGATATAAATCCCAAGTGACTCAAAGAATAGAGCTATGCTCCCTGGCAACGGCGCCAGAAAATAGTCTTGATGACCCACAAGTATAGGGGATCACAACAGTTTTCGAGGGTAGAGTATTCAACCCAAATTTATTGATTCGACACAAGGGGAGCCAAAGAATATTCTCAAGCATTAGCAGTTGAGTTGTCAATTCAACCACACCTGGATAACTTAATATCTGCAGCAAAGTATTTAGTAGCAAAGTAGTATGATAGTAACGGTAACGGTAACAAAGTAATATTTTTGGGTTTTTTAGTAATTGTAACAATAGCAACGGAGAAGTAAATAAGCGAAGAACAATATGTGAACAGCTCGTAGGCATTGGATCGGTGATGGAGAATTATGCCGGATGTGGTTCATCATGTAACAGTCATAACATAGAGTGACACAGAACTAGCTCCAATTCATCAATGTACTGTAGGCATGTATTCCGAATATAGTCATACGTGCTTATGAAAAAGAACTTGCATGACATCTTTTGTCCTACCCTCCCGTGGCAGCGGGGTCCTAATGGAAACTAAGGGATATTAAGGCCTCCTTTTAATAGAGTACCGGACCAAAGCATTAACACATAGTGAATACATGAACTCCTCAAACTATGGTCATCACCGGGAGTGGTCCCGATTATTGTCACTTCGGGGTTGCCGGATCATAACACATAGTAGGTGACTATAGACTTGCAAGATAGGATCAAGAACTCACATATATTCATGAAAACATAATAGGTTCAGATCTGAAATCATGGCACTCGGGCCCTAGTGACAAGCATTAAGCATAGCAAAGTCATAGCAACATCAATCTCAGAACATAGTGGATACTAGGGATCAAACCCTAACAAATCTAACTCGATTAGATGATAAATCTCATCCAACCCACCACCGTCCAGCAAGCCTACGATGAAATTACTCACGCACGGCGGTGAGCATCATGAAATTGGTGATGGAGGATGGTTGATGATGACGATGGCGATGGATTCCCCTCTCCGGAGCTCCGAACGGACTCCAGATCAGCCCTCCCGAGAGAGTTTAGGGCTTGGCAGCGGCTCCGTATCGTAAAACGCGATGAATCTTTCTCTCTGATTTTTTTCTCCCCGAACACGAATATATGGAGTTGGAGTTGAGGTCGGTGGAGCTCCAGGGGGCCCACGAGGCAGGGGGCGCGTCCAGGGGGGTAGGGCGCGCCTCCACCCTCGTGCCCAGGGTGTGGCCCCCCTGGCCTTGATTCTTTCGCCAGTTTTTTTTTATTATTTCCAAAAATAATCTCCGTGGTGTTTCAGGTCATTCCGAGAACTTTTGTTTCTGCACATAAATAACACCATGACAATTTTGCTGAAAACAGCGTCAGTCCGGGTTAATTCCATTCAAATCATGCAAGTTAGATTTCAAAACAAGGGCAAAAGTGTTTGAAAAAGTAGATACGACGGAGACATATCAATATCCGACTGCAATCATGCTCCACCCTGCATCACAACTGCATGCACATCTATGCATGTCTTGGACGCCCTGTGTTTACATGATCCTGCTCAGCACGCTCCGGACTCCTTGAATCCTCAAGTGCGACTGCCATCCATACACAAACTGTGTATCAAACAAAAGGAGACCAAAAATAAAGTCCCATGTAGCCTTCCTGTATGCACGTACCAGAGGAGACCAATGACGCTAGTCAAACTCCACTCCACGTACAATCACACGTAGCTTCTGGACTTATCTTTCTTTCCTTTCTAAGTAGCAATCACGGTCTGATTCTTGGATCCGGCTTGCCTGCTCCCTCTCCATGCTCCCATCCGTGCTCCCACTTCATCCTACGGCTGTTCTTTTCCCTTTTTCTTTTCTAATCTAATCATCTCTCCCCCTGATTTTCAGGGGTGGGGCCGGGCCTTATTTTCTTCCAATCAAATCAAGCCACGTATGCGGAAGCACGGATGGGAGCATGGAAGGGAGCAGGCAAGTCTCGTCCCTGATTCTTAAGCCTTGTGCCAACTCTTTTTGTCAAAACAAATCTCCAGTACGTGCACGTCCAGCTCGCAACTTCCTGGCCAGTAGTACATCCCATCTATACGCGCAAGCCGTGCGCTAGCACCTCGCCTTGATGTCCGCTGCCTGACCCATGAAATAACCATGAAATTGGTGCATCGATGCCTCCGGCTACTCGCTGCCTCACGGTCGATCTTACCGCTACACAGAACCACGTGCACACCGCTGGGCCTCACGATCGCTGCGCCAACACGCACCGAACCTGACCGCTTCCAGGCGCCGCACGCATCGATCTGCGTGCCGCTTGCATGATACGCCGTCGCGGCATTCCATCGATCTCGTCGAGACTTCCGCTGTACGCTGCACGCTGCTCGCCTTGGTCTATCCAGCCTCAAACCGATAGCTTCCACGAGAGAAATTCCTCAAACCGACCAGCCCTAGCTTCGATAATGAATTCTCACGATCACCGTCTTTGCACTGGATTTGACACGATCCATCCTTTAGATCAATCCGACGACCTCTTTGAACCTTGCTCTGATACCACTTATTAGAATAAATCCGAGGCATACCGTCGATCATCCGAGGACCAAGCAATCACACGAGCACGACACCGAGATTTGTTAATGAGGTTCACCGATATGGCTACATCCCCGGGGCCTGACTACGGGCGCTCCTCCCCGTGACACCGTCACAATAACGCACACCGGCCACCCGGGCACCGACACACGCTGCCAGCTCCCCCTTGCGCGCCTGTGCTGTTATGTTGGCATAGGTTACATAGTATGTCTAACCCGCTATATATGAGAGGCCTAGGATACAAGTGTCCTACTAGAACACGACTCCACATCCTATGTAAACACAATACAACTCATAGTCCAATTGTAACCTATCTTATACGTAATATTCGACGCAACTCCAACAAGCAGCACCACCCTATAGCCTCGCCGTCGCCATGAACTGCCTCCAGCACCTGCTCAAGTAAGTCAGGCGGGTGCTCGGCCCTTTCGATTTCTCGCCGAAATCATGTTTCGCCGCCGCCGCCGTCTCTAACCTAATCTAACATGCTTCTTTTGGCTTTGTAGGATGTGCAGGCCATGGTTCGCGGAGGGAGTCGCCACTCCAACACCGTCAGAACTGTGAGCATTTCAACATCCTCTGTGATTTGACTTTTGCTTCGGGCAGGCTTCATATCAAAATCACCGTTAATCGGCATAATATTTTCTTCCGCTATTGGAATTCTTCTTTGCACTGCCTTAACGATTGTGGGCTTGCAATTTCAGGCATCCAGGGCATCCACTTCCAGCGCGGAAGCAGCGCGATGGAGCTGGAAGCCGACAAGTCCGATTCCTACAGCACCAACATGACACAAGCCATGGGAGCAGGTACGTGAGGAGAAAATATCGACTAACATGACCGATTCACACTTTTTTCCTACAGTCACGTGTCTGATTCACTATCAATAGACATTTCAGTTTTCATCTATGTTCTGTGTGTGTGTACTGATGATGGAGTACAGTTACTGCTATCCGTGGTCAATTTCATTTTTGTCAATTTCATTGAATTGAGATCTACCTAGTCGAAACATCCTATGATTCTGATTTTCTACCACATCGTTAGTTTTGTTGGTTTCTGAGTATATGTTAGCATTTTATCCTACTGTTACTGCATGTTCTGTTTCCTATTTCCACCATATGCTAGGACAGTCAGTTTCGTTACTTTTTGTGATGTATGAGCTTCAGTAATGTCAATGTTTGTATCAATTAATTAAAAGTTCATATTTGTTAAACTTAAACTGAACTCCAACACACAAGCAAACTATCATGGGTTAATGTACTGGTAATAGTAATCTTGTTTAATCTGATAGATGATTCCTATGCACTGCAACATAATCCAGATTACAAGTGTCAGAGTAGTTCACAAACTGCAACATCCCAAGCGGCTGTGTAGTTGCTTGCTGAGACAGCAACCACTTATGCTGGCAAGGATTTCAGAAGCCGAATTTCAGAGTCTTGTTTCAACAGACAACCTTCCTGATATTCTTAAACAGGAGGTGCGTTGATTCAGCCCAAGTACATCACCTATCTAAGATACTCAGTATACTGGATCTTTTTTAATATATTATTCTTATGCAAATTATATCAAGCTTTGTGCTAAATGGATCTTTAATCCAGTATCCTATTAATACTCAGTATGGAAGCTGAGATAGGTGCTATTTTAGTATACTGGACATTCTTCACTCCATGGGACAGTCTCATTCCATAGTGATGCTATTTTAACATACTGGTCATTTTCTCATGCATGATTGCTTCGTTGATTAAGGATATGAGTTTGAGCTAAGTAGCAACCTAATGTATTTGATTCTAAGTTACAACCGTCGAAATTTAAATTATTACAAAAAAAGATTTATACATTAATATATATCCACTGTCAGAATTCTAAGTATGAGCTAAGTTTTCTCATGCATTTCCTAGCAAGTATAAAAAAGATTTATTTGGGAGATCCATGTTTAATTATTATGTATCATTTTTTTGTACAGCAAACGTTGCTGATCCAAGGCCCCAAGAATTAGATGCCCACTTTCACATTCTGTCATTCCCCTCATGGGGCAACCAGCATGATTCTGCTCGGCTGTGTCACTCTACATGAACATCTCCTCGAGTAAGCAGCAACACCCCCATGGTCGTCTCAATTTTCATTTATTTTTTTGTGTTCTGATGTTGCCTTCTCTTCTCCATTGCTACACACGAATGGATTTGATATCCACGCACGGCTCTGTAGCACCGACTACCATCCACCACGGGTATGGATCATATGATGTGGGGCCTAGACACGCTGATTGCAGAACCCAATGTCGGCACAGTCATCACAAGTCGTTCATCCCTCAACACCAAGCGGCTGGACCGAGAACAGTGCCAACCTTTTTGGTGAGCAAGAATCAATCTCCCACTATGTGCTCAGTCATCCATTGTGAATGATTTGTTACAATAGATAATTTTGATTGGTTGATAACCACCATGTAGGAACGTAGTGGTAACACTTTTGATGGAAAATTCCACTTTTGAAAAAGTAGAATGTGAAGTTGTTTGCTTTCCTGATTCTTGATCAATTGTTCTTTCACTTGCTCTATTTTTTAGAATGTAGATTCATTGAGTTGGGATATTGTTGGTATTGGACTTTTAGATATCCATTGTGAATACTGTGCTATTAAATACTACAATTATTTAGGTAGCCAAACAACTCACAGCAATTAAAACTGTAGTAATTAGAAAAACTATAGTATTTCTAAAATATCTAGAAAATACTTTGATACCAAACGGGGCCAAGTCTGCCGATGTTAAAATTAAGTTATTTCCTTTTCCGGTTTTATTATGTTATTTTCCATTTCTAGTCAACCGTTGGTTTATTTCATTATGTTAATTTAAGCAAACACATTAATCTGAGCACCAATATAATAACTATGAACACGCGATACAATAATTAATATCTCGAATGAATACATGAATAAACTTTGCAAGTGGGGCCGTCTACTACTGTACGGTAGCGAGAAGGAGAGACGTTCCAAGGATTTCTGCTCAGTGAAAGGGTGTTGCATACCTTATTGATATCTCACATGCCTATATATAGTAACAGCAAGCCATGTTAGCTATATCTGCTCATGAAAACTGAACAGCGTTTAAAACTGAGGGGAGCAAACCGGATATTAAACACTCATACAGCTCAAGGTAGTGAAAGTACTTCTAATACATGTATGCTTTCAGCCTTTTCATGAGCATGTATGCTTTAAGCCTGTCGAGCATACATAACTTATGTATCAAATGTATCACATGCACTGAAATTCAATGTATCAACTGTATTAGGACATTGACATATAACCTGCATGCTAAATGGATGACAAGAAATGCATGCTCTGAAGGATGCCCTCACTTATAGTTCTGACCAATCAGAATCTTATAGTTCTGACCTATCAGAATAATACTGGGATAACAAGGACGCCAATAAATTCACCTTCAAGCATAAGGAGCCATATACTATCAAAATACCAAAATAATAACATCAGTTTCTATGAAATTCTTTTCTAAATAGGGTTGTAATCAGCTTGAGTATCCAAACTGTAAACAAAAGTTTCATTGCATGTTCCAGGTCTTTATTAGGCCAATCATTATATCTGAATCTCAGATTACACATAAAATAGTACGCTACGTGACATGTACATTGCCAGAAACATTGCGATAGTAGAAAACCTATAACAATGATGATGGTGCCACTATGACGGCTGATTATTGAAATGCAGTTAGTAGCTCAACTAAATGGAGTTGGTAGCCTGGTACGGTTTATTTTCGTCTGGTTTTTATTTGTCTTACCTCCCACCACCCCCACCAACTGGCTTATCTCCTTTCAATTAAAAAACCAAATCTTATTGATAGAGATATCTTGTTTTGTGCTTTCTTTGGCAAGTTCTGATTCATTTCAATCACGTAAATAAATAGGTAATTAAGAATTCAGAACTCGCACCATATATTTGAGATTACCTTCCTAAAATATAGACGTTATATTTTCCTCGATAACCTTCCAAAAAAAGATATTCCTCAATAACAAATCATTAATCCTGTGCACTATGTCATTATGTCATTGTTATTATCTCCACTATTTATTGACTATCACAAGTTTCCTAAACCATAGAAGAACATATCTTTTACTTGTGGGCGTACGCATCCGCCCGCCCCTACGGAGGACGCCGTGCGCGACACCATGGAGGATATCGCGGCCGGGCCTAACACTTGCGTGATACTCGAGAATGCCAAGGGGTGCATCACGACGTCGAGGACGGCCGTGACGGAAGGCATGTCGTGATACCACCACGTACATGTGTTCGTGGACACGGTCGTATTATATTTCTTGTCATTAATAAACAGAGAAACACATGCTACATTCTCAAATCAAGTGTGTCCATTCAAATGTCAAGAAATTCGTTAAGGAGATGTGTCCTACAATACTTGGTAGTCGTCGTCATTCGTAGCAGCCATTCATGCAAAAAAAGGAAATCGAGCTCTGAATTAATTTGAAAATAAAACCATTAATGCAATTAGTTAGCTACAAGGTTAATTATGTATGCAATTAACTAGGTCCATTTAAATAGAAATTATTTTTAGCACCCAATCAAATTTGAAATGAAGTCATTAATGTAATTAATGGTTTAGATAGACACTTAATTATGCCTACAGATAATTAGAAGTAGAGATTTTTTCCAATTAGGCGGGTAATTAGTTGATTTGGTTGGCAGTTAATCAGGCATGCGAAGAATTAGGTAGGTTGTTAATTATTTGTGTAATTAATTAATTAAGAAAGCATTTCATCACGTTGAATCATTTTGAAAGCGCTCGTCGGCAAGGACGATCAACAGGCTCTCAGCGACATGGTCGAGCACCACTTGCCAACATGGACAACGGACACCATGCGCCCGCGACATGGACAACCTAGCATTCACCAAGATGGATGACGACCATGCTTTGCAGGAAGTCCACATGTTGACGGTTGCCGAAACGTTCGCGGATGAGTACAACACGACACTAGATTGGCGAGGTGGTTCATGCTATAGTTGAAAGGCAGAGTGCTCCATGAATCAGAAGGAAAAAATAATTAAAGTGACCAAGTGGTCCGTGGTGTTGGAGATGGAAAGAGTGTTCCAAAAATATAAAGCGAAACAAGAAGAAAGAGTACTATAAAAAATAAGTAGGAATGAGAACTAAAACTCCTGAGGAAGGAGGAAGAAGAAGAAGAGGCTTCGCTGACAAACGCGCTGATGTTGGCATCACCGAAACAGGTTGGCGAAGAGACTAGGATTAGAAAATGTTCTTCGACAAACGAGCTGATGTTGGTGTCAACGAAATGGGTTGGCGAAGAGACTAGGATTAGAAGATGTAGGGAAGGACGAGGAAGAGAAGAACATCAATTATCCCTTCTAGCAATGAATGTTATCTGGGCTGGAGGTGGAGCTTATTGGTGACTAGGAATACATTCAGGTTGCCACTTACCTCCCATGTCAGTTTGCATTTGCGAACTTGAATGGACCTTTGAGACTGATCTCTATAGTTATTTATTATTTTGTGTCAATAGTATGCGCTAGCAGAACACACAATATCAATTGTTAGCCGTGTGCGGTGCGCCCCTCCACAGTTTACAGCCCCGGTCATATTCTCACGGTGCTTAGGCGAAGCCCTGCGAGGATCACTTCACCATCACCGTCATCATGCCGTCGTGCTGACGGAACTCATCTACTACCTCGACGCCTTGCTGGATCAAGAAGACGAGGGACATCACCGAGCTGAACGTGTACAAAACTCGGAGGTGCCGTACGTTCGGTACTTGATCGGTCGGAGCTAGAAGAAGTTCGACTACATCAACCGCGTTGTCAAACGCTTCTGCTTACGGTCTATAAGGGTACGTAGACACACTCTCCCCCTCGTTGCTATGCATCTCCATGGATCATTGCGTGTGCGTAGAATTTTTTTTGTTTTCCATGCAACGTTTCCCAACAGTGGCATTTGAGCCAGGTCTATGTGTAGATGATATGCACGAGTAGAACACAAACAGTTGTGGGCGGTGATAGTCATACTGCTTACCACCAACGTCTTATTTTGATTCGGCGGTATTGTAAGCTGAAGCGGCCCGGACCAACCTTACATGTCCACGTACATGAGACCAGTTCCACCGACAGACATGCAACTAGTTTTGCATAAAGGTGGCTGGTGGGTGTCTATTTCTCCTACTTTAGTTGAATCGAATTTGACTACGGCCGGTCCTTGAAGAAGGTTAAAACAACAAACTTGACGAAACACCATTGTGGTTTTGTGCGTAGGTAAGAACGGTTCTTGCTAGAAGCCCGTAGCAGCCACGTAAACCTTGCAACAACAAAGTAGAGGACGCATAACTTGTTTTTGCAGGGCATGTTGTGATGTGATATGGTCAAGACATGATGCGATATACGTTATTGTATGAGATGATCATGTTCTGTAAAAGTTATCGGCAACCGGCAGGAGCCTTATGGTTGTCTCTTTATTGTATGAAATGCAAACGCCTTGTAATTGCTTTACTTTATCAGTATGCGTTAGCGATAGTTGTAGAAGCAATAGCCGGCGAGACGACCACGACGCAACGATGGAGATAAAGGTGTCGAGCCGGTGATGATGGAGATCATGACGATGCTTTGGAGATGGAGATCAAAAGCACAAGATGATGATGGCCATATCATGTCACATATTTTGGTTGCATGTGATGTTTATCTTTTATGCATCTTATTTTGCATAGTACGGCGGTAGCATTATAAGATGATCCCTTAACTAAATTTCAAGGTAAGAGTGTTCTCCCTGAGTATGCACCGTTGCTACAGTTCATCGTGTTGAGACACCACGTGATGATCGGGTGTGATAGACTCTACGTTCACATACAACGGGTGCAAGATAGTTTTGTACATGCGGAATACTTGGGTTAAACTTGACGAGCCTAGCATGAATAGACATGGCCTCGGAACACTGGAGACCGAAAGGTCGAACGTGAATCATATAGTAGATATGATCAACATAGAGATGTTCACCATTGATGACTACCCCATCTCACGTGATGATCGGACATGGGTTAGTTGATTTGGATCACGTATCATTTAGATGACTTCAGGGATGTCTATCTAAGTGGGAGTTCTTAAGTAATTTGATTAATTGAACTTAATTTATCATGAACTTAGTCCTGATAGTATTTGCATATCTATGTTGTAGATCAATAGCTCATGTTGCAGCTCCCCTTTGTTTTTGATATGTTCCTAGAGAAAACTAAGTTGAAATATGATAGTAGCAATGATGTGGACTGGGTCCGTGATCTGAGGATTATCCTCATTGCTGCACAGAAGAATTATGTCCTTGAGGCACCGCTAGGTGACAGACCTATTGCAGGAGCAGATGCAGACGTTATTGTAACACCCCAAAATTTTGACCTTGTTTTATTAATTAAAATTTTGCCAGGAAATTAAATTTTTATTTTCTGGATTTATCTTTTGAGTTCAGAACCCCTCTTCTCTTTAATATTGTGGATTTTTACCCCAAGTGAAAACTTTTCAAAAAAAATATTATTGGACTTGTATACCCTCTCTTGAAAACATTTCGGTCATCAGTGGAGTTGTTTGCATAATTATTCCTTTTGAGCTTTATTTCCTTAAAAGGGATTTGTCATGAGTCTCAGAGCTCTATTTGCACTACAACCCTTTCAGAAAATTCTTGAAAATTTTCACAAAAATTTGGGGATGTCATGTGATGTTTCCACATCACTTTTATGCAAAAATATCTTTAGGTTATTGGAGACTTTGAGCTCTACATCAACTTTTCAAATCTGGTTCAGTAGGTATTTTTACACAACAACCTATTTAAATATTCCTTTAAAAATTCTTCCAAGTGTTTGGAGATGACAGTAGATGCACATAATTCAACTTTATGCAAAAACCCATTGGTGTTCTTTGAAAAATTTGAGAAAATCATCCTCATCTTCATTCTGGTCCAGTTTGGTGATTTGTACTGCAACCATATTTTATCTTGCTCTTGTTACCTTGGGACTTATCCTTCTTATTGACCACTCTACCAAACCCTTAAGTCCAGGAGATTGGACCCATTGGAGTACTTTTAGTCCATGCAATAATAGCCTTTAGTTTCTTCCCAAAATTGGCTTTCTCAAAAACCTGCACTAACAAGTTTCTGTTTTTGCCAAACTAACCTTACCACCTTCTTTAGCACCTAAAGAGACTAGGATCTGGAGTTTTTGGCCACTCCAAGAGTTGCCTAGAGGCACTTAGCAATCTGTCGAGCACCTTGTGTGCATGGTCAGTTTTGACATGATTTTTGCCTTTGCATTGTGACCTTGCACCTCTGGACAAAATAGCATGTCCACTAAGCTCCTAGAAGACTCTAACCTAAACCTGCTACTTGCCAGCCTCACCCAAGCCCTATGGCATGCATTGGCATTTCGTCGAGCAGCTAGCGTGCGTGCTCTGGGCGCGCCGAGAGCGCACGTTTTGCACGCGCGCGCACCGAGCCGTCGCGTCGCACTGCCGCCCTCCCCGCGCCCGTTCTGGCCCTTGGCCACCCGCAGCCAGCGCACCCCGTCTCCTCCCAAATCGTAGAGCCGCCCCGACCACCCCTGGCACCCCACAGCGCCACCGACGCATGCCGCCAACGGCCACAGTGCGCCGCTGCCATGGACGGCGCCGCCCAAGCCACCCGCGCGCGCCAGCTGCCCCCTGGAATAGCCCGAGCTCATCCACAAGCTCGTCGGCACGCGCTCGTCGCCGCCACGTCGTCCTGCAGCTACAGAACGGCGGTCGCCGGCGTTCTTATCCACGGCCGCCGCGGGTACCGACCTCGACCCCTATAAATAGGAGCCCCCGAGCCCGTCCCTGCACTCAGGCAACCTCCTTGCACCCCAGCAGTGCTCCCACGGCCAGCAAGCGACGGTGGGAAGCTTTCTTCCCCGTCTCCGGCCAGTTCGGCCGCCGCCACGCTCCGGTTCAATTCGTCGCAGTCATAGCCTTCCCCGCCCATCTAGTGCCACCATCCTCCTCCCCTCGACCTCACGGAGCCGCCCAGCCCCTCAAACGCGACCAAGAACCACCATAGCTCGAAACCCCAAATCCTCCCGAGACGCCGTCCACCGCGAAGCTCGCGGCCGGCGACTCCCTTCGTCCCCGCCACCCTCTCGACCACCGGGAGGACCGCCCTGGACTGGCAGATCCATCCCCGCCCTCGAATGTCATCGAGGAGCACCGTTCGCCGGCGAGGATCGCCGGAGCCCCCGCCTCGGCTCGGACAGAGAAGGAAGAAGGCGGGGGGCTGGTCAAACCTGACCAGTGGGCCCGCTGGACCCACTGTCAGCGACCCAGCCCCGCCGACGTGTGTTTTAAGTGGAGGCGTATTTCGCAAAATACGTTTTCACTAAACAAAAAGCGTAAGCCCCTCCGAAACGTTTTCTTTTTCTGTTTTATTTTAAAATAGAACTTTGACTGGCTATAAATTTTTAAATATAAGTCCAAATGACTTGATTCTTTTTTTGTTGTTTCTCAAATTCTGTCTAGTTTATTTTCATATTTATTTGAGAATTTTTCCAGACACCTTTTTTGTACTGTTTTAAAATTATGTGTTAATTTGAATTTCCTCAAAATAGGACTTTTGAAGAAGGAAAGCAACTTTCAAAAGTGCACTCCCTTGCATACTCTCGAAGGCAAGCATTCTGAACCCTGGCGTAATATTTTTGTGTGGTGTTTGATACGGTTACAACACCACCTTGACATGGAACATTCGTTATTTTATGTGACGATACGATCATATGCGTGAGTGCATAATGAGATTCTTTGCTGTTAGAAATGGATATGCTGGTGATAGTGATCATCCTCGTGAGCTTTTCATGCATACCGGAAGGAAGCCAGGAAAGTCGCTGTCTTGAGTAGACACGAGCTTGTCCCTAGTTCCTCGTCGAGACGAGTGTGTCCGGTATGGCATGATGAGGTATGATGAGCGGTGATTCTGTCTGTTAGTTGAAATATATTTGTTATGCTAATCATACAGGGAATACTTGAACCTCCTGAGTCGACCGTAGATCGAGTCTCGTTCCAGTAACCCCCATACTTGTTTCGTGCTACCACTTGTCCCTGCCGTAGGTAGGATACGGTTCAGTAAGTTGTCAACCCCTCCAAGCACACACCGTACAGAGAGGCCATGGTGGAAGATACCGGAGGCATCCGGTAGGCATGCCACGTGGTCTGGGGGCATGGGTGTTTCCGGTTGTAGCCGAGGGGTGTGGCTTCCCTAGTTTGGGCGCGTGATCCCATGCTAATCGAGGTTGTAGCCTCCCAACTTAGAGTTTTGCTTGACAGGTGTCGTGGGTGATTCCAGACACCGGTAAGTTAGGTTGGTGTGTGCGGACAGGTGTGTATTCAATTAAAAGACCGTCGGCGGAATTAGTCTCGATGGACTAAAGAAATCCGTTACTCGTGGGTAAAGAGTACACCCTCTGCAGAGGTTAAATCTATTCGAATAGCCGTGTCCATGGGTAAGGACTACAGTCTGAGATGGGTTTAGTGTCGGTCATAGTGTCGGTCTTCGGAGGAGAAACTGCTAAACCAGAACATTGATTATGGCCTGTGACATATGAGGATTATGATTATTATTATTGTAGACTAACCATTTACATTATCTTAATTATTGAGTATCCCTGGGACGGTTCTACCTCCTGGATACTCACTGCGATTATTCTCCTATAAGCCCTTTATGTGGTGTCGCATAGACGCCCGACTGTGGCATGCTTGTTATTTCTTTTATATTATAAGCCCTTTATGTGGTGTCGCATAGACGCCCGACTGTGGCATGCTTGTTATTTCTTTTATTTATAAGCCCTTTATATGGTGTCGCTCGGACGCCCGACTGAGGCATGATTTATCTTATTGTCCTTTCGAGGCGTTGCTTCAGACACTCGATCGGTGCATTCTATTTCTACTCCCGTATTGCATATACATATTCTACCTTCTTGCGTGCATCATGGAATTTTATTTCGTGACGGACGTGGTGATTATAGAATATTTCAGAGCATGATCATCATTTGTTATATTATACCTGTGTTCATAATGTTTGCGAGTACATTCAAAAGTACTCACTGGCTTGTCCCTGGCTATTGTCTTGGCCAGATTTCTCGCATGGAGAGAAGCATTACGATGACAGCCCCGGAACCTAAGCAACGGTGATAGCAGCCTCGCGAAGATAGGAGTTATCCTGGTCAGCTGTTCCTGTGGGAAATGGAGTCCCATAGACGCTGGCAAACCACAAACCGCTTCCGCCATCAACCACTAGAAACCATTTGTTGTACTCATAGGCCACAACGGTCTTGTACTACATATTTTGTACTTTGCTTGGAATTTCTGTATCAAGTTGGTGCCTCATCAGCTAACAGTAATCCTGGGGCTGGTGAGCACAAGGGCCATTTTCTGGGAAATTAATATCCCGAAAACCGGTCGTGACAGACTTGGTATCAAGCCAGGCTGACCATTGGCTAATCCTATCTTAGCCAGGTCGAAAAACCTAGGTTAACCAACCCACCAGACCTTAACCCAACCCCGGCCAAGCTTCTCGTGTAAGATAGCCACACAGTGACCCCGACGCTTTTGGCAGTCGGTGCCCAACCTATCAGCCTAGCCTGTCGATCACGCGCCAGTGACCGACACCTAAATTTGTCTCATTCGCAAGCGTGCGAAGGAAGACTGCGTCCCCTTTCTATAAAAAGGGCACGCTAGCCCCAGCACAGCATAGCACAGCACAGCACAGCACAGCACAGCCTCTTTCCCCCAACTCGAGGCATAATGCCTGGCCCTATTGTGCACAATGAGACCACAGCCACTAACCTTGGAGGTTTTGTGACCGTGCTCGCAAACCTCACCCGCCGTGCCTATGCATTAGAAGAGCCCCCAGAATATGTTGTGTACCAAGGACTCATGAGCGGTGAGAGCCATCAATTCTGGGCCACTGTAAACATCTATGGTAGGGGTCTATCGCCAGAACGCCCCTACAGGTTCACTGGAAGGACAACTTCCTTTGAGCCACAAGCCATCCAGCTAGCAGCTAGAGAAGCTATAGTTCAACTCCGGCACTTGTCGCCCAGAGTTAACTGTCGCTCGTTCTACTACTACCCTAGCCGTGACGGGTATGGTAGGCCGCCCCAGGTTGCCAACGGAGACCACGAGACGGATCCTGCGTTGTTGCATCTTGTGCGCTATGTAAGTGCACTAGAGGAACTGTTCGATCAAATCACCCTTGATCTGATCGCAGCTCGTGGAGAACTGGTTCGCCGAGCCCCGGTGAGAGGAGAAGATGAGCCCGACGCCGTCAACCCAGTCGTGCTGTTCGGACAGCCGATCGAGTCCTTGAGGTCTGCCCCAACCATCGACCAAAATACTTTGGTGTCCCCAGAAGTACTTCGTCGCCTTTTTGGGAACACGCTCCAACGGGATTGTGGCCAACAACCCCCGCAATGGTCATCATCGCTACCCCGACCTTGCAGCCCCTCAACCTCATCCAGCTAATCCCGACGGTGAAACCCGTGGAGAAGCCTCGACGTCCACAAGGCCAGCCCGCTTAGATATTAACGAAGTAGACTAAGTCACTCGAGTAGTACCGAGCCTTAGTATTTCTACGCCTTGTAATTGTGTGATCCTGTATCACCATTATTAAATGATGTCTGCTTGTGCGCCCCTATTTTGAATAGTAGCCATGCATAAGTACGTCAGTGTACAGTTGCATTTTTTTAAAATTCCGGGCGCAGCTACCAAAACCAACCCCGACGACCCCCACAGTAATGCGTCACATTTATGAGATATGTGTATCTGTGGCATTGACCCCGACCCCATAGAGCAGAACCGACAAACTAGTTACCCTTCATCGCGGTAAATAACCCAGTCCCAATGCTATATAAAAGGCCACCTCATGACCTTGCCAAGTACCCCTCACCTTGTGCACAACACTCACAGCCATTCCTTTGCCATGCCAACCCCCTATATTTATCTGAGAACTCCATACGCAACCCCGGGTAGTTTTGTCAAAATATTGTGGGACTTGACCTGCAGTACCATGAGTGCTATCCATCCACCCCAATACGAGTTGCTCAAATCGAGGATCACCCCTTCCACCTCGAAATATTGGGCAGTGGTGCACATCCCTCCCGCAAACCCAAACCAAGACCCAACGGAAGTCTCCTTCGTGGGGAAATCCATGCCGACTCCGCAAATGGCCATAGAAGCTGCTGCGTACGAAGCGCTTGCTCGTCTTCGATTCGCGGTACCCTATGCCTGCGAACGAGGGTATTATTACTTTCCGAGTCGTGCAGCACCCGGAGAAGTAGCATCTTTTTCCGGTGGACGAGTCAAAAGAGACCCAGTACTGGCCAACCTCGCCCAGTATGTTATCGCTCAAGAGCGTTTGACTCAGCGGGTAATGGGTTATCTCCAGAGCCTCGCTGATTTAAATCCTCAGATCGCTATTGGCAGACCACTGAGGCCCGACCAGGAGAGACGCATTCATCGGCTAGTCAACCCGCTTCCCCCGATAGAAGAGGAGTGTGCCCCAGTACCAGAGACGTTTTCTCACGACCCTGTCCATTTACCGTTTTTATTGTAGACGTCACCGCTATGTTTATTATCCCAGCATTTATTCATGTGTTGCAACTTGTGCGTGGTATCCTAAATTTGTGCGACGGATCAAATATTTGGTTTCAGTTATGTGAGTAGTTTTACTACTGTTAATTTTAATTTAACTAATTTTCACTCACGATAAATTTTCAAGTGAGATTTCTTTCCCTGAGTTGCTGCAGCGTATACCTCTTCACGACATAGATTTTTATTCACGCAGCACCATAACAGCAGACTCACAACCACAACCACTCGACCTCGTGCGCTAATTACAAATCCTCGTACACATTTTTGGCACCTAACTGTTCACACCCGAGCACACCATAGTCTCTGTGGGAGAGAGTTGTGAGTAATTATGCGGGCGCAAGTTGCTCCAGCACACTGACAGCAGTTAGCACTCGATGCCGCACCTAATCCTCGTGATCACCGCCACCGCGAAGAGCTAACACTCGAGCGGCAGCATCACGACGATCATCAAGGATCATCGCGCACAGGAGCACGGAGAACCCCAGCAACGTCGCCAAACCTCCGCACATCAGGACCACGTACCAGTCCGGCATCGCCTCCGCCATTAGAGCCTCGTCTCGAGCTCCTGCAAACAGAAATGGAGGAGAAGGAAGGAGAAGTAGAAGCGAGGCCAGGTGTGAGGAAGAAGAAAGGAGCACCGCGATCATTTTATAGCTCAAGATCGGTGTACGGTGGGCGAGGTCCACCAGCGCCGCTCGTCGCTCGATCGCCGGTGTTCGGAGGCGAATCCGCGAGCAGTGCTGACAGTGCACTGGCCCGCGAGATGAGTGCACGCTGCACCAGCAGCTAGCACGCCGCGCACTACCGCAGTACGGCCTAGATGCCCTACGGGCTAGACGTCGCCGGTGGAGAAAGCGCGGGAAAGCGCGCGAGAGAGAGGAAGAAGAGAAAGCCAGAGGTAGAAGAAGAGGCCGACAGTGGGCCCTGGGTCCACCTGTCAGCCAGAGAGAGCACTGTGCTCTCGGGTGCGACCAGCGTATTTTAGAAATTTAGAATTTATTCTAAATTTACTGTATCCAACGTAGAAATATCTCGTTTTCCCTGACAATGGATTTTTCCACGCAGCGCCAGTATACCACTGTAGTTTTGCCCTCTCACTGTAGCCACATTTTATTGCATAGGTAGGATGATTTTTTTGGTAAAAGCAATGTTTGTTCAAAACAGCTTTTAGCAAATCTCGAGGACGAGATTTATCTTAAGGGGGGTAGTGTTGTAACACCCCAAAATTTTGACCTTGTTTTATTAATTAAAATTTTGCAAGGAAATTAAATTTTTATTTTCTGGATTTATCTTTTGAGTTCAGAACCCCTCTTCTCTTTAATATTGTGGATTTTTACCCCAAGTGAAAACTTTTCAAAAAAAATATTATTGGACTTGTATACCCTCTCTTGAAAACATTTCTGTTATCAGTGGAGTTGTTTGCATAATTATTCCTTCTGAGCTTTATTTCCTTAAAAGGGATTTGTCATGAGTCTCAGAGCTCTATTTGCACTACAACCCTTTCAGAAAATTCTTGAAAATTTTCACCAAAATTTGGGGATGTCATGTGATGTTTCCACATCACTTTTATGCAAAAATATCTTTAGGTTATTGGAGACTTTGAGCTCTACATCAACTTTTCAAATTTGGTCCAGTAGGTATTTTTACACTAGAACCTATTTAAATATTCCTTTAAAAATTCTTCCAAGTGTTTGGAGATGACAGTAGATGCACATAATTCAACTTTATGCAAAAACCCATTGGTGTTCTTTGAAAAATTTGAGAAAATCATCCTCATCTTCATTCTGGTCCAGTTTGGTGATTTGTACTGCAACCATATTTTATATTGCTCTTGTTACCTTGGGACTTATCCTTCTTATTGACCACTCTACCAAACCCTTAAGTCCAGGAGATTGGACCCATTGGAGTACTTTAGTCCATGCCATAATAGCCTTTAGTTTCTGCCCAAAATTGGCTTTCTCAAAAACCTGCACTAACAAGTTTCTGATTTTGCCAAACTAACCTTACCACCTTCTTTAGCACCTAAAGAGACTAGGATCTGGAGTTTTTGGCCACTCCAAGAGTTGCCTAGAGGCACTTAGCAATCTGTCGAGCACCTTGTGTGCATGGTCAGTTTTGACATGATTTTTGCCTTTGCACTGTGACCTTGCACCTCTGGACAAAATAGCATGTCCACTAAGCTCCTAGAAGACTCTAACCTAAACCTGCTACTTGCCAGCCTCACCCAAGCCCTATGGCATGCATTGGCATTTCGTCGAGCAGCTAGCGTGCGTGCTCTGGGCGCGCCCAGAGCGCACGTTTTGCACGCGCGCGCACCGAGCCGCCGCGTCGCACTGCCGCCCTCCCCGCGCCCGTTCTGGCCCTTGGGCACCCGCAGCCAACGCACCCCGTCTCCTCCCAAATCGCAGAGCCGCCCCGACCACCCCTGGCACCCCGCAGCGCCACCGACGCATGCCGCCAACGGCCACAGTGCGCCGCTGCCATGGACGGCGCCGCCCATGCCACCCGCGTGCGCCAGCTGCCCCCTGGAACAGCCTGAGCTCATCCACAAGCTCGTCGGCACGCGCTCGTCGCCGCCACGTCGTCCTGCAGCTACAGAACGGCGGTCGCCGGCGTTCTTATCCACGGCCGCCGCTGGTACCGACCTCGACCCCTATAAATAGGAGCCCCCGAGCCCGTCCCTGCACTTAGGCAACCTCCTTGCACCCCAGCAGTGCCCCCACGGCCAGCAAGCGACGGTGGGAAGCTTTCTTCCCCGTCTCCGGCCAGTTCGGCCGCCGCCACGCTCCGGTTCAATTCGTCGCAGTCATAGCCTTCCCCGCCCATCTAGTGCCACCATCCTCCTCCCCTCGACCTCACGGAGCCACCCAGCCCCTCAAACGCGACCAAGAACCACCATAGGTCGAAACCCCAAATCCTCCCGAGACGCCGTCCACCGCAAAGCTCGCCGCCGGCGACTCCCTTCGTCCCCGCCACCCTCTCGACCACCGGGAGGACCGCCCTGGACTGGCGGATCCATCCCCGCCCTCGGATGTCATCGAGGAGCACCGTTCGCCGGCGAGGATCGCCGGAGCCCCCGCCTCGGCTCGGACAGAGAATGAAGAAGGCGGGGGGCTGGTCAAACCTGACCAGTGGGCCCGCTGGACCCACTGTCAGCGACCCAGCCCCGCCGACGTGTGTTTTAAGTGGAGGCGTATTTCGCAAAATACGTTTTCGCTAAACAGAAAGCGTAAGCCCCTCCGAAACGTTTTCTTTTTCTGTTTTATTTTAAAACAGAACTTTGACTAAACTTTGACTCGCTATAACTTTTTAAATATAAGTCCAAATGACTTGATTCTTTTTTTGTTGTTTCTCAAATTCTGTCTAGTTTATTTTCATATTTATTTGAGAATTTTTCCAGACACCTTTTTTGTACTGTTTTAAAATTATGTGTTAATTTAAATTTCCTCAAAATAGGACTTTTGAAGAAGGAAAACAACTTTCAAAAGTGCACTCCCTTGCATACTCTTGAAGGCAAGCATTCTGAATCCTGGCATAATATTTTTGTGTGGTGTTTGATACGGTTACAACACCACCTTGACATGGAACATTCGTTATTTTATGTGACGATACGATCATACGCGTGAGTGCATAATGAGATTCTTTGCTGTTAGAAATGGATATGCTGGTGATAGTGATCATCCTCGTGAGCTTTTCATGCATACCGGAAGGAAGCCAGGAAAGTCGCTGTCTTGAGTAGACACGAGCTTGTCCCTAGTTCCTCGTCGAGACGAGTGTGTCCGGTATGGCATGATGAGGTATGATGAGCGGTGATTCTGTCTGTTAGTTGAAATATATTTGTTATGCTAATCATACAGGGAATACTTGAACCTCCCGAGTCAACCGTAGATCGAGTCTCGTTCCAGTAACCCCCATACTTGTTTCGTGCTACCACTTGTCCCTGCTGCAGGTAGGGTACGGTTCAGTAAGTTGTCAACCCCTCCAAGCACACACCGTACAGAGAGGCCATGGTGGAAGATACCGGAGGCATCCGGTAGGCATGCCACCTGGTCTGGGGGCATGGGTGTTTCCGGTTGTAGCCGAGGGGAGTGGCTTCCCTAGTTTGCGCACGTGATCCCATGCTAATCGAGGTTGTAGCCTCCCAACTTAGAGTTTTGCTTGACAGGTGTCATGGGTGATTCCAGACACCGGTAAGTTAGGCTGGTGTGTGCGGACAGGTGTGTTTTCAATTAAAAGACCGTCGGCGGAATTAGTCTCGATGGACTAAAGAAATCCGTTACTCGTGGGTAAAGAGTACACCCTCTGCAGAGGTTAAATCTATTCGAATAGCCGTGTCCATGGGTAAGGACTACAGTCTGAGATGGGTTTAGTGTCGGTCTTCGGAGGAGGAACTGCTAAACCAGAACATTGATTATGGCCTGTGACATATGAGGATTATGATTATTATTATTGTAGACTAACCATTTACATTATCTGAATTATTGAGTATCCCTGGGACGGTTCTACCTCCTGGATACTCAATGCGATTATTCTCCTATAAGCCCTTTATGTGGTGTCGCATAGACGCCCGACTGTGGCATGCTTGTTATTTCTTTTATATTATAAGCCCTTTATGTGGTGTCGCATAGACGCCCAACTGTGGCATGCTTGTTATTTCTTTTATTTATAAGCCCTTTATGTGGTGTCGCTCGGACGCCCGACTGAGGCATGATTTATCTTATTGTCCTTTCGAGGCGTCGCTTCAGACACTCGATCGGTGCATTCTATTTCTACTCCCGTATTGCATATACATATTCTACCTTCTTGCGTGCATCATGGAATTTTATTTCGTGACGGACGTGGTGATTATAGAATATTTCAGAGCATGATCATCATTTGTTATATTATACCTGTGTTCATAATGTTTGCGAGCACATTCAAAAGTACTCACTGGCTTGTCCCTGGCTATTGTCTTGGCTAGATTTCTCGCATGGAGAGAAGCATTACGATGACAGCCCCGGAACCTAAGCAACGGTGATAGCAGCCTCACGAAGATAGGAGTTATCCTGGTCAGCTGTTCCTGTGGGAAATGGAGTCCCATAGACGCTGGCAAACCACAAACCGCTTCCGCCATCAACCACTAGAAACCATTTGTTGTACTCATAGGCCACAACGGTCTTGTACTACATATTTTGTACTTTGCTTGGAATTTCTGTATCAAGTTGGTGCCTCATCAGCTAACAGTAATCCTGGGGCTGGTGAGCACAAGGGCCATTTTCTGGGAAATTAATATCCCGAAAACCGGTCGTGACAGTTATGAACGTTTGGCTAGTTCAATATGATGACTACTTAATAGTTTAGTGCGCCATGCTTTATGGCTTAGAACTGGGACTTCAAAAATGTTTTGAACGCCACAGAGCATATGAGATGTTCCAAGATCTGAAATTGGTATTTCAGACTCATGCCTATGTCGGGAGGTATGAGACCTCTGACAAGTACTTTGCCTACAAGATGGAGGAGAATAGCTCAACCAGTGAGTATGTGCTCACTGGGTACTACAGTCGCTTGAATCAAGTGGGAGTTAATCTTCTAGATAAGATAGTGATTGACAGAGTTCTCTAGTCACTATCACTAAGCTACGAGAACTTCGTGATGAACTATAAAATGGAAGGGATGACGAAAGTGGTTCCCGAGATCTTCGCGATGTTGAAATCAGCGAAGGTAGAAATCAAGAAAGAGCATGAAGTGTTGATGGTTAAACAAGACCACTAGTTTCAAGAAAAGGGCAAGGGAAAGAAATGGAACTTCAAGAAGAATGGAAAGCAAGTTGCCACTCCCGTGAAGAAGCCCAAAACTGGACCCAAGCCTGAAACTGAGTGCTTCTACTGCAAAGGAAATGGTCACTGAAAGTGGAATTGCCCCAAATACTTGGCGGATAAGAAGGATGGCAAAGCGAACAAAGATATATTTGATATACATGTTATTGATGTGTATTTTACTAGTGTTCATAGTAACCCCTGGGTATTTGATACCAGTTCAGTTGCTAAGATTAGTAACTCGGAATAGGAGTTGCAGAATAAACAAAGACTAGTTAAGGGCAAGGTGACGATGTGTGTTGGAAGTGATTCCAAGGTTGATACGATCACCATGTCACACTCCCCTACCTTCGGGATTAGTGTTGAACCTAAATAAATGTTATTTGGTGTTTGCGTTAAGCATGAATATGATTAGATCATGTTTATTGCAATACAGTTATTCATTTAAGTCAGAGAATAATTGTTGTTCTGTTTAAATGAATAAAACCTTCTATGGTCATACACCCAATGTGAATGGTTTATTGAATCTCGATCATAGTGATACACATATTCATAATATTGATGCCAAAAGATGCAAAGTTAATAATGATAGTGCAACATACTTGTGGCACTGCCGTTTAGGTCATATTGGTGTAAAACGCATGAAGAAACTCCATACGGATGGACTTTTGGAATCACTTGATTATGAATCATTTGATATGTGTGAACCATGCCTCATGGGCAAGATGACTAAAACTCCATTCTTCGGAACAATGGAGCGAGCTAATGATTTATTGGAAATAATACATACCGATGTATGAGGTCCGACGAGTGTTGAAGCACGCGGCGGGTATCATTATTTTCTGACCTTCACAAATGATTTGAGTAGGTATGGGTATATCTACTTGATGAAACACAAGTCTAAAACATTTGAAAAGTTCAAAGAATTTCAGAGTGAAGTATCATTGTAACAAGAAAATAAAGTTTCTAACATCTGATCGCGGAAGCGAATAATTGAGTTACAAGTTTGGCCTTCATTCGAAACAATGAGGAATTGTTTCACAACTCACGCCACCTGGAACACCACAGCGTAATGGTGTGTCCGAACGTTGTAACCGTACTTTATTAGATATGGTACGTTCTATGATGTCTCTTACCGATTTAGCACCATTGTTTTGGGGTTATGCATTAGAGACAGCTGCATTCACGTTAAATAGGGCACCGTCAAAATCTGTTGAGACGACACCGTATGAACTATGGTTTGGCAAGAAACCTAACCTGTTGTTTCTTAAAGTTTGGGGTTGCGACACTTATGTCAAAAGGCTTCAGCCTGATAAACTCGAACCCAAATCGAAGAAGTTTGTCTTCATAGGATACCCTAAGAAAACAATTGGGTACACCTTCTACAACAGATCCGAAGGCAAGATCTTTGTTGCCAAGAATGGAACCTTTCTAGAGAAGGAGTTTCTCTCGAAAGAAGTGAGTGGAAGGAAAGTAGAACTTGATGAGGTAATTGTACCTTCTATCGAATTGGAAAGTAGCTCATCACAGAAAACCGTTCCTGTGATGCCCACACCAACTAGAGAGGAAGCCAATGATGTGATCATGAAACTTTAGATCAAGTTACTACCGAACCTCGTAGGTCAATCAGAGCACGATCGCACTAGTGGTACGGTAATCCTGTTCTGGAAGTCATGTTACTAGACCATGGTGAACCTACGAATTATGAAGAAGCTATGATGAGCCCAGATTCCGATAAATGGCTTGAGGCGATGAAATCAGAGATAGGATCCATGTATGAGAACAAAGTGTGGACTTTGGTGGACTTGCCCGATGATTGGCGAGCCATAGAGAATAAATGGATCTTCAAGAAGAAGACTGACGCTTGATACGTCCATTTTGCATCTTGTGTTTCTTACTGTTATTTATAATGTTTTTATCCATAATAATGCTTTTTGGAGTAATTCTAATGCCTTTTCTCTCATAATTTGCAAGGTATGCATCAAGAGGGAGAATTCCGGCAGCTGGAAATCTGGACCTGGAAAAGCTACGTTAGGCCAACTATTCTGCACAACTCCAAACAAGCTGAAACTTCATGGAGATTTTTTATGGAATATTTAAGAATTATTGGAGCAAATAACTACCAGAGGGGGCCCACCAGGTGGGCACAACCCACCTGGGCGCGTCAGGGAGCCCAGGCGCGCCCTGGTGGGTTGTGCCCTCCTCGGCCCACCTCTGGTGCCCATCTTCTGGTATATAAGTCATTTTGACCTAGAAAAGAAATAAGGAGAGGACTTTCGGGACGGAGCGCACCGTCTCGAGGCGGAACTTGAGCAGGAGCACTTTTGCCCTCCGGCGGAGCAATTCTGCCGGGGGAACTTCCCTCCCGGAGGGGGAAATCATCGTCATCATCATCACCAACAACTCTCCCATCTTGGGGAGCGCAATCTCCATCAACTTCTTCAACAGCACCATCTCATCTCAAACCCTAGTTCATCTCTTGTGTTCAATCTTGTTACCGGAACTATAGATTGGTGCTTGTGGGTGACTAGTAGTGTTGATTACATCTTGTAGTTGATTACTATATGGTTTATTTGGTGGAAGATTATATGTTCAGATCCATTATGCTATTTAATACTCCTCTGATCATGAACATGTTTATCATTTGTGAGTAGTTACTTTTGTTCTTGAGGACACGGGAGAAATCATGTTGCAAATAATCATGTGAATTTGATATGTGTTCGATATTTTGATAGTATGTATGTTGTGATTCCCTTAGTGGTGTCATGTGAACATCGACTACGTGACACTTCACCATATTTGGGCCTAAGGGAATGCATTGTGGAGTAGCAATTAGATGATGGGTTGCGAGAGTGACAGAAGCTTAAACCCCCAGTTTATGCGCTATTCCATAAGGGACCGATTGGATCCAAAAGTTTAATGCTATGGTTAGAATTTATTATTAATACTTTTCTCATAGTTGCAGATGCTTGAGGGAGGGTTAATCATAAGTAGGAGGTTTGTTAAAGTAAGAACAACACCTAAGCACCGGTCCACCCACATATCAAATTATCAAAGTAGCGAACACAAATCGAACCAACATGATGAAAGCGACTAGATGAAATTCTCGTGTACCCTCAAGAACACTTTGCTTATCATAAGAGACTGTTTTGGCCTGTCCTTTGCCTCAAAAGGATTGGGCTCCCTTGCTGCACTTTTGCTACTACTATCATTACTTTCTCGTTACAAATTATCTTGCTATCAAACTACTCCACTATTTACAATTTCAGCACTTGCAGACATTACCTTACTGAAAATTACTTGTCATTTCCTTCTGCTCCTCGTTGGGTTCGACACTCTTACTTATCGAAAAGAGCTACAATTGATCCCCTATACTTGTGGGTCATCAAGGCTATTTTCTGGCGCCGTTCCCGGGGAGTGAAGCGCCTTTGGTAAGGAAACATTTATATAGTTTGGTAAGTGGAAAACAATCCTTTGAGGGGTTTGTTCGGGGTATCTTCACCTCGTCCGGAACCACAATTAGCTACCCCTCAACCTACTGCACCTACTAAAAATATTGAATATGAAATTCCTTCGGGTATGATAGAACAACTGCTAGCTAATCCTTATGCAGGAGACGGAACCGAACATCCTGATATGCACTTGATATATGTAGAACAAATTTGTGGATTGTTTAAGCTTGCAGGTTTACCCAGGAATGAAGTTATGAAAAAGGTTTTCTCTTTATCTTTGAAGGGAAAAGCATTGGCATGGTATAGGCTATGCGATGATATTGGATCATGGAATTGGAATCGTTTGAAATTGGAGTTTCATCAAAAAAATTATCCTATGCATCTAGTTCATCGTGATCGGAATTATATATATAATTTTTGGCCTCGTGAAGGAGAAAGTATCGCTCTAGCTTGGGGGAGGCTTAAGTCAATGTTATATTCATGCCCCAATCATGAGCTCTCAAGAGAAATTATTATCCAGATTTTTTATGCTCGGTTTTCTCGTAATGATCAAACCATGATTGATACTTCTTGTGCTCGTTCTTTTATGAAGAAGACTATTGAATTCCGGTGGGAACTTTTGGAAAGAATTAAACGCAACTCTGAAGATTGGGAATTCGATGAAGGTAAAGACTTAGGTATTAAACTTAAGTATGATTGTGTTAAATCTTTTATGGATACCAATGCTTTTCAAAAGTTTAGGACTAAATATGGACTTGACGCTGAGATAGTAGCCTCCTTTTGTGAATCATTTGCTACTCATGTTGAACTCCCTAAAGAGAAGTGGTTTAAATATCACCCAGCTATTAAAGAAGTAATTAAAGAACCAGTACAAGTTAAAGAAGAAACTATAATTTATAATGTTGATCCAGTTGTCCCTTCTTCTTATATTGAGAAACCACCTTTTCCTGCTAGGATAAAGGAACATGCTAAAGTTTCAACTGTGGTTAACAAAAGCTATATTATAACACCTAAACCTTATGAACAAATCAAAGTAGAACCTAGCATAGCTATGGTTAAAGATCTCTTAGAAGAAGACATAGATGGGCATGCTATTTATTTCTATGAAGAAGCTGCTAGAATTGCTAAACCCGATAAAAGGGACAAACATAGACCTGTTGTGGGCATGCCTGTCATTTCAGTTAAAATAAGAGATCACTGTTATCATGCCTTATGTGACATGGGTGCTAGTGTGAGTGCTATTCCTTACACCTTATATCAAGAAATTATGCAAGACATAGCATCTGCAGAGTTAGAAGAAATAGATGTTACTATTAAACTTGCTAATAGAGACACCATATAACCATTTGGGATTGTTAGAGATGTTGAAGTCTTGTGTGGGAAAATAAAATACCCTGCTGATTATCTTGTTTTTGGTTCTCCGCAAGATGACTTCTGTCCCATTATCTTTGGTAGACCTTTCTTGAACATCGTTAATGCTAAGATATATTGTAAGAAACAAACTGTCGGTGTTAGTTTTGGCGATGAGTCTCATGAGTTTAATTTTTCCAAGTTTAGTAGAAATCTTCATGAAAAAGAATTGCCTATTAAGGATGAATTAATTGGTCTTGCTTCTATTGTTGTGCCACCTACTGATCCTTTAGAACAATATTTGCTAGATCATGAAAATGATTTACATATGCATGAAAGAAATGAAATAGATAAGATTTTGTTTGAACAACATCCTCTGCTTAAACCCAATTTGCCTATTGAAACTTTAGGAGGTCCTCCTCCACCTAAAGGTGATCCTATGTTTGAATTAAGATAATTGCCAGAAACTTTGAAATATGCTTATCTTGATGAAAAGAGAATATATCATGTTATTATTAGTGCTAACCTTTCAGAACATGAAGAAGAAAGATTATTGAAAGTTCTAAGGAAGCACCGAGCTGCTATTGGATATACTCTGGATGATTTAAAGGGCATTACTCCCACTCTATGTCAGCACAAATTTAATATGGAACCTGATGCTAAACCTGTTGTTGATCACCAACGGCGGTTAAATCCGAAGATGAAAGAGGTGGTAAGAACGGAAATATTAAAACTTCTGGAATCATGTATAATCTATCCTATAGCTGATAGTAGATGGGTAAGTCATGTTCATTGTGTCCCTAAGAAAGGAGGTATTACTGTCGTTCCTAATGATAAGAATGAACTAATTCCACAAAGAATTGTTACAGGCTATAGAATGATAATTGATTATAGAAATTTAAATAAAGAAACTACAAAAGATCATTACCCTTTGCCTTTTATTGATCAAATGCTTGAAAGATTATCTAAGCACACACACTTTTGCTTCCTTGATGGATATTCTGTTTTTTCACAAATACCTGTTTCTCAACCTGATCAAGAAAAGACTACTTTTACTTGTCCCTTTGGAACCTATGCTTATAGACGTATGCCTTTTGGTTTATGTAATGCACCTGCTACCTTTCAAACATGTATGACTGCTATATTCTCTGATTTTTGTGAAAAGATTGTTGAGGTTTTCATGGATGAATTTTCTGTTTACGGGAAGTCTTTTCATGTTTGTTTAAGCAATCTTGAGCGAGTTTTGCAGAGATGTGAACAAACAAATCTTGTCTTGAATTGGGAGAAGTGCCACTTTATGGTAAATGAAGGCATTGTCTTGGGCCATAAAATTTCTGAAAGAGGTATTGAAGTGGACAAAGCTAAGGTTGATGCAATTGAGAAAATGCCATGTTCTAAAGATATAAAAGGTATTCGTAGTTTCCTAGGTCATGCTGGTTTCTATAGGAGATTTATCAAGGACTTTTCTAAAATTTCTAGGCCTCTCACTAATCTTTTGCAGAAGGATATTCCTTTTGTTTTTTATGATGATTGTTTAGAAGCCTTTGAAACACTCAAGAAAGCTTTAATTTCTGCACCTATTGTTCAACCACCTGATTGGAACTTGCCTTTTGAAATTATGTGTGATGCTAGTGATTATGTTGTTGGTGCTGTTCTAGGACAAAGAGTTGATAAAAAATTGAATGTTATTCATTATGCTAGTAAAACTCTAGACAGTGCTCAAAGAAATTATGCTACTACTAAGAAGGAATTCTTAGCAGTGGTGTTTGCTTGTGATAAATTTAGACCTTATATAAGTAATTGTTCACACAAACCATGCTGCTATTAAATATCTTATGGAAAAGAAGGATGCTAAACCTAGACTTATTCGTTGGGTTCTTTTGCTACAAGAATTTGATTTGCATATCATTGGTAGAAAAGGAGCTGAGAACCCCATAGCTGATAACTTGTCTAGGCTTGAAAATGTGCTTGATGACCCACTTCCTAATGATGATAGTTTTCCTGATGAGCAGTTAGCTGCAATAAATGTTTCTCATAGTACTCCTTGGTATGCTGATTATGCTAACTACATTGTTGCTAAGTATTTACCACCTAGCTTTACTTACCAACAAAAGAAAAAAATTCTTCTATGATTTAAGACATTACTTTTGGGATGACCCACATCTTTATAAGTAAGGAGTAGATGGTATTATTAGACATTGTGTACCTGAGCATGAACAGGGACAAATCCTACGGAAATGTCACTCTGAGGCTTATGGAGGGCATCATGCTGGAGATAGAACTGCTCATAAGGTATTGCAGTCTGGATTTTATTGGCCTACTCTCTTCAAGGACGCCCGTAAGTTTTTCGCATCTTGTGATGAATGCCAAAGAATAGGTAATATCAGCGCCAAGAAATGCCGATGAATTATTCACTTGCTGTTGAACCATTTGATGTTTGGGGATTTGATTACATGGGAGCTTTTCCTTCCTCTAATGGGTATACACATATTTTGGTTGCTGTTGATTATGTTACTAAGTGGGTAGAAGCTATTCCAACTAGTAGTGCTGATCACAACACCTCTATTAAAATGCTTAAGGAAGTTATTTTCCCAAGGTTTGGAGTCCCTAAATATTTAATGACTGATGGTGGTTCACACTTTATTCATGGTGCTTTTCGTAAAATGCTTGCCAAGTATGATGTTAACTATAGAATTGCATCGCCCTATCATCCTCAGTCTAGTGGTCAAGTTGAACTTAGCAATAGAGAAATAAAATTAATTTTGCAAAAGCTGTCAATAGGTCCAGGAAAAATTGGTCTAAGAAATTAGATGATGCACTTTGGGCTTATAGAACAGCATATAAAAATCCTATGGATATGTCTCCTTATAAAATGGTTTATGGAAAAGCTTGTCATTTGCCTCTTGAGTTAGAACATAAAGCATATTGGGCAGTTAAAGAACTTAATTATGATTTCAAACTTGCTGGTGAAAAGAGGCTATTTGATATAAGCTCTTTGGGTGAATGGAGAACCCAAGCTTATGAAAATGCAAAATTATTCAAAGAAAAAGTTAAAAGATGGCATGACAAAAGAATTCAAAAGAGTGAGTTTAAAGTCGGAGAACATGTTCTTTTGTACAACTCTCATTTCAGATTCTTTGCAGGAAAAATCCTCTCAAAATGGGAAGGCCCATATGTCATCGAGGATGTTTACCGGTCTAGAGCCATCAAAATAAATAATTCCGAAGGTACTAACCCGAAGGATGTCAATGGATAACTAATAAAGCAATATATCTCAGGTACGCCCATTAATGTTGTAATATTATCCAAACTTTGACACCGGAAGAACACATAAAAGAGTCCTTCCGGAATACTCCAGAATCATCAAAATAAGGAGGTACGTGATACGGTAAGTAAACGGACTCTGAAAAATCCGCAAAAAATATTTTTGTCAGTTTTGGAATATTTAAGAATTTTGGAAATAAAGAAACTTCCAGGAAGCCTCCCCTGGCACGCCCAGGTGGGTTGTGCGCACCTGGGACACCTTCCGTACTCTGTTTTTCTCCCGTATGCTTGTCCTCCAAGATAAAAAATCTATATATACTTCCTGAACCTGTTAACCACCGTATCGCGGAGAAATCCTCTGTTCTCTTTTCTTACTGTTTCCGGTCAGATTTATCAATCCATCCATCATGTCTTCCTGCTCCTCCAACCACATGGAAGAAGATGGTTGGCTGATGAAGATCGAGACGAAGAGGGAGGAGCCTACAGACGCTATCAAGGGAGACAAGGGCAAGGAAGCTACCGTAGATCCACCCCCGGTGGCAACACAAGCACTGCTGGCCGAGGAGGAGGAAGATATCCTTAAACCCTACCTTACTCACCTTACTCCTGCTGAGATTGAAGCTTTTCGCGTCATTGAAATAGTTCGCATACAAAATAAGTATCTCTCTCACGAAAATATTCTGGATCAAGAGCATATCACCTATCTCCAGAGCGTCATCCGTCGGTTGGAGAATCTCTTGATCCTTAAGGATAGGATTGCTTCTTCACCACCATCATCTTCTTCACCACCAAGAGAGAACTAAGTATCGGGTATGGGCACTCCCCTTGGCTTCCGCCAAGCATGGGGGAGGTGCCCCGGTATCGTATCATCCCACTATCCTTTTGCTTTTACTTATTTTAGTTTGATCTTTTGTATTAGATGAATAAAAGTTAGTTTGATCCTTTCCTCCTTGAGAGTTTGCTTAGTGATATATCATTGTAATCGTGTGCAAGTTATATAATAAAATTTAGTTTGAGTTTTTGCTTTCTTTACTTTCATGTTGCAAATAAAGAAAAGACATAAGAAAGAAAATAAAAGAGAAAGGAAATATTCCAATAAGATCATATACTAATCCTATGGTAGGTGATGGCACCACATAAGGAAACGTATAAGTAGAAAATTTTATTAGAGATTGACAAACATAACATTAGTCAATGATGCAACTCATGAAAGAATTAATAAGGGAAGAGAAGATTCACATATAAATATACTATCCTAAAATCTTTTGTGATTGCGAGCCCTCATCAAAATATTATATGCCAAAATTGTTGACGTTGGACAAGGAAGACAACTTAATGGTTTATGTTTGTTTATATTCACATAGAAGTCATTGCTAGCCAAAAATTCCGCACTAAGTAGAGATACTACTTGTGCATCCAAAAACCCTTAAACCCAAATCTTATTTTCAAGTGTCCACCATACCTACCTAGGGATTGAGCAAGATCCCTCAAGTAAATTGTCATCGGTGCAAAAAGGCAATAAAAATTGCTTCTAAAAGTGTGAGATCATTTAGTGTAAGAGAAAATTGAGCGTTGTACGAACTTGGATGACAAAGAATAAAAGCGACAGACTGCATAATAAAGGTTGTCATCTTAAGGGGCAATACAACGTGACGTTCTTTTGCACTAAGGGATTGAGCATACAAACAAATAAGCGCATGGCAACCTCTGCTTCCCTGTGCGAAGGGCCTATCTTTTATTTTTTATGTATTTACTTTTATGCAAAGAGACAAAGTTTTTCTTTTATTCCCTTTAATTTTTCTCCTTTGGCAAGCATCATGTGGTGAGGAAAGATGTAGGCACATATGTCCAGTTGAATATAGATAGCACAAGTTATTATTGTTGGCATCACCCTTGAGGTGAATATGTTGGGAGGCGAAACTATAAGCCCCTATCTTTCTATGTGTCCGGTTGAAACGTTTTGCTCATGGGTACGAGGTGAGTGTTAGCAATCATAGAAGACTATATGATGGTTGAGTATGTGGACTTGCCTAATGCTCCGAAACGTGACCCTTCCTGAAAAGATGATGAATTGTAGTTGCAAAGTTGACTGAGAACATAGTTTGTTGGTTTCTAATAGAGTTTTTGCTTTATACTTCGATTGTGTGATGAGCTGTTACTTATTCATGGGAAGTATATGATAAAAGTTCTGTTATAAAAGTTTTATCTTTAATTTTGTTGCTGTTATAATAATCGACATGATGCTTCTATGTCCGTATTTTGTTTTTATCGACACCTCTCTCTCAAAGCATGTGGACATGTTTTTCGATTTTGGTTTTCGCTTGAGGACAAGCAAGGTCTAAGCTTGGGGGAGTTGATACGTCCATTTTGCATCATGTTTTCTTATTGTTATTTATAATGTTTTTATCCATAATAATGCCTTTTGGAGTAATTCTAATGCCTTTTCTCTCATAATTTGCAAGGTATGCATCAAGAGGGAGAATTCCGGCAGCTGGAAACCTGGACCTGGAAAAGCTACGTTAGGCCACCTATTCTGCACAACTCCAAACAAGCTGAAACTTCACAGAGATTTTTTATGGAATATTTAAGAATTATTGGAGCAAATAACTACCAGAGGGGGCCCACCAGGTGGGCACAACCCACCTGGGCGCGTCAGGGAGCCCAGGCGCGCCCTGGTGGGTTGTGCCCTCGTCGGCCCACCTCCAGTGCCCATCTTCTGGTATATAAGTCATTTTGACCTACAAATAATAAGGAGAGGACTTTCGGGACGGAGCGCCGCCGTCTCGAGGCGGAACTTGGGCAGGAGCACTTTTGCCCTCCGGCAGAGCGATTCCGCCGGGGAACTTCCCTCTCGGAGGGGGAAATCATCGTCATCATCATCACCAACAACTCTCCCATCTTGGGGAGGGAAATCTCCATCAACATCTTCAACAGCACCATCTCATCTCAAACCCTAGTTCATCTCTTGTGTTCAATCTTGTTACTGGAACTATAGATTGGTGCTTGTGGGTGACTAGTAGTGTTGATTACATCTTGTATTTGATTACTATATGGTTTATTTGGTGGAAGATTATATGTTCAGATCCATTATGCTATTTAATACTCCTCTGATCATGAACATGTTTATCATTTGTGAGTAGTTACTTTTGTTCTTGAGGACACGGGAGAAATCATGTTGCAAGTAATCATGTGAATTTGATATGTGTTTGATATTTTGATAGTATGTATGTTGTGATTCCCTTAGTGGTGTCATGTGAACGTCGACTACATGACACTTCACCATATTTGGGCCTAAGGGAATGCATTGTGGAGTAGCAATTAGATGATGGGTTGCGGTGAGAGAAGCTTAAACCCCAGTTTATGCGCTATTCCATAAGGGACCGATTAGATCCAAAAGTTTAATGCTATGGTTAGAATTTATTCTTAATACTTTTCTCGTAGTTGCGGATGCTTGCGGGAGGGTTAATCATAAGTAGGAGGTTTGTTCAAGTAAGAACAGCACCTAAGCACCGGTCCACCCACATATCAAATTATCAAAGTAGCGAACACAAATCGAACCAACATGATGAAAGTGACTAGATGAAATTCCCGTGTACCCTCAAGAACACTTTGCTTATCACAAGAGACCGTTTTGGCCTGTCCTTTGCCTCAAAAGGATTGGGCTACCTTGCTGCACTTTTGCTACTACTATCATTACTTGCTCGTTACAAATTATCTTGCTATCAAACTACTCCACTATTTACAATTTCAGCAATTGTAGACATTACCTTACTGAAAACTATTTGTCATTTCCTTCTGCTCCTCGTTGGGTTCGACACTCTTACTTATCGAAAAGAGCTACAATTGATCCCCTATACTTGTGGGTCACCAACACTGATGGTAATGTTACTGTCTACAAGGCTCGACTTGTCGCGGAAGTTTTTCGACAAGTTCAAGGAGTTGACTACGATGAGACTTTCTCACCCGTAGCGATGCTTAAGTCTGTCCGAATCATGTTAGCAATTGCCGCATTTTATGATTATGAAATCTAGCAAATGGACGTCAAAACTGCATTCCTCAATGGATTCCTTAAAGAAGAGTTGTATATGATGCAACCAGAAGGTTTTGTCAATCTTAAAGGTGCTAACAAAGTGTGTAAGCTCCAGCGATCCATCTATGGACTGGTGCAAGCATCTCTGAGTTGGAATATACGCTTTGATGAGGTGATCAAAGCATATGGTTTTATACAGACTTTCGGTGAAGCCTGTATTTACAAGAAAGTGAGTGGGAGCTCTGTAACATTTCTGATATTATATGTAGATGACATATTGTTGATTGGAAATGATATAGAATTTCTGGATAGCATAAAAGGATACTTGAATAAAAGTTTTTCAATAAAAGACCTCGGTAAAGCTACTTATGTATTGGTTATCAAGATCTATAGAGATAGATCGAGACGCTTAATAGGACTTTCACAAAGCACGCACCTTCACAAAATTTTGAAGGAGTTCAAAATGGACCAGTCAAAGAAGGAGTACTAGCCTGTATTGTAAAGTGTGAAGTTGAGTAAGACTCAAAGCCCGACCACGGCAGAAGATAGAAAGAGAATGAAAGTCATTCCCTATGTCTCAGCCATAGGTTCTATAAAGTATGACATGCTGTGTACGAGACCTGTTGTGTGCCTTGATATGAGTTTGGCAAGGGGGTACAATAGTGATCCAGGAGCAGATCACTCTCTACTGCAGGATGGTCCAAACGCGACAATCGAATCAGAGACCCTTCGACAAAACTGTGTGCGATGCATCAATCACAAACGGTGATGTAATAAAACCGTCAAAAAAGATGCAAAACATTTGCGATGGCGGTGACATCAAACATGGTTCATATTAGATTTGCGTGTGCGATGAGTGGAAAACGTCTTATCCAGAAGAACTATTTGCGATGATGCAGAACAATAGAAATGGGCAGCCAGATGAGGGTGTGTGTAATATACGGCATACGGTTCACTAGGATGAACTGTGTGTGATTAGGCAACACAATGGAAACTATTCAACTGAACAAGATGTGTGTGTGATATGCGATAAACAGGTCCGTAATCAGAAATGTGTGCAAAGACCAATAATAACACAAAAGTTTGCTGCTAATAAGCCGTGTGATTTGCTCTGTCTACAGAAGAATAACATGTATACATATATAACTGAAATAAACATCTAATTACATAAGTGACTATACAGATCATTCGCACACACCTCAATAAACAATTGCATGCATTCTAAAGCAGGAGAAACGGTCGCCTAGTCATCTACTTCTTGTGACGCTCCCGCCACTGCTCTGTGGCTATATCCCTCGTTTGATGCAGGAAGAAGACACTTCCTCATGTCAACGATCCTCCTGTACATCTCGTAGCTTGTGTACGCGTCCTTGGCCACATACTTGACGTGTTGTTCATCCAGTCTCTCATGCCAAACATTGTGCCAGGCGATCTTGTCCTTCTTGCTCTCATCCTTCATCTTCATGTAGTAGGGGTTGATGATGGCCGAGGCGAGGTCAACCAGGGAGTTCAGTTTGTTGTTTTTGCTACCCCAGACCTTGTAGTGGTCCTAGATGTTGACAAGATTCCGGCATTTCAAGCTTGAAACCTTGAGCGCTTTTAGATCGTTGGTGGTGTCCACCGTAGCGAAACTGTAGTCGGAGCTCTTGATAAACCTGGAGAAATGCTCGCAAGGCCTTGTGGCCAGGTGGTAGTGGTAGACGAGGACATCATGTCGCACGCACAACTGGGCTATGGCAACCTTCTGATCGTGCCCGGCACGACCGATGGTGTACTCGAGGTCGAAGCCGACCACTTGGTACTTGTCCTCGGCAAGGAACTGCTCCATAGTTTGGATGTAGCTCTCCACTGAGACCGGATCGTTTGTGTACACCACCGAGAGGGCCTTCCCCCTCACGTGGGTGTCCACTACGTGATGCGTGGTGAACTACTCGCCATTGTCGTCGTCGGCCGCTGGGAGCGCCATTGGAGCCATGGGGAGCGCCTTTGGAACTGATGGATGTCCTCTCTGCATCTGTAGTTGTGGGTGTGCTTATTGTGTCGTGTGACGCGAGAGATGAAGGTAAATGGCCGCAGGATTAAAAGGGGGCCAGGCGGCCTGGATTCTCGGCGCGTCCGTCAGTGTCAAAACTAGCCGATCTCGGGTAGGGGGTCCCGAACTGTGCGTCTGAGGATCGAAGGTAACATGAGGCAGGGGACATGATGTTTTACCCAGGTTCGGGCCCTCTTAATGGAGGTAATACCCTACTTCCTCCTTGATTGACTTTGATGAGTATAGGGGTTACAAGAGTTGATCTACCTCGAGATCGTAATGGCTAAACCCTAGATGTCTAGCCTGCATGATTTATCTTAGCCTCTACGGACTAAACCCTCCGGTTTATATAGACACCGAAGGGGCCTAGGGTTGTACAGAGTCGGTTTACAGAGAAAGGAAACTATACATCCGAACGCCAAGCTTGCCATCCACGCAAAGGAGAGTCCCATCCAAACACGGGGGAAGGCCTTCTATCTTGTATCTTCACGGCCCACCAGTCCAGCCCATATCACATAGCCCGGACGCCCGAGGACCCCCTGATCCAGGACTCCCACAGTAGCCCCTGAACCAGGCTTCAATGACGATGTGTACGGCACGCAGATTGTCTTCGGCATTGCAACGCGGGTTCCTCCTTCGAATACTCCAAAGCAGTTGAACAAGAGAAATATATCCGGCTCTGTATAACACTTACAACCCTGAACCACAAGGGCAAAATACTTAAACAAAATAAGTCATGTCCACTGATAGCTTTTTCGGCGAGACGTTATGCCTGGCCTTATTATTATTCCGAACCGTTTTTTAGTCTCCCGCTTCGCGTTTCGAGGCGCGGTCTTCATTGACACGTCTTTTCAAAGCAGAGATCGTGTCCCCTTATTGAGGGATTCTCATCAATACGGGTTTGGGTAATCCAACCGTGCCGTTTGCATGACCCCTTGGGAATAGGCGAGTTTTAAGGCTCGTAAGGGGGCGCTTGACATTCACTACCTTTATAAGAGGATAAGGATCCATCTTTTTACCCCACGCCTTCTTCTTCCTCAGCCCTTGCATCCTCGAGCTCCACCGCCCAAGTTTCAATCTTTTCCGTCGCCACCAAACAGTCCAGCCATGTCCGGATCAGGCTCGCAGGGCAAGTGGATGGCTTCCTATGTCACAGAGAGGAACATCAAGGAACTCCGGGAAGCGGGGTACTTGGCCGCGGACATCGCCCACCGGCTCCCTGCCAAAAAGCAGATCATCCCCACTCTGAAGCCTAACGAGAGGGTAGTGTTCATCCCCCACTTTCTCCGTGGACTAGGGTTTCCTCTCCACCCTTTCGTCCGCGGCCTCATGTTCTATTATGGGCTAGATTTCCACGATCTAGCCCCAAATTCCTTTCTCCACATTCCGGCATTCATCGTCGTGTGCGAGGCAGTCCTCCACATCCCCCCACTTCAGCCTATGGCTTAAGGTCTTCAACATGAAGCCGAAGGTGGTTGACGGGCAGCACGCAGACTGCGGAGGCGCCATGGTGAGCAAGCTTCCGAACGTCACCTGGTCAAAAGGGGCCTTCGTGGAGACTGTCAAGATATGGCAGCAGGAGTGGTTCTACATCACTGAACCTCGCGGCACCAACTGGGCGGCCGCTCATGAGTTCAGATCCGGACCCCCAATGCGGCTTGCATCATGGATTAACAAGGGTCTGGATTGGGCATCATCCGCTGAAGTGATGATGCTGCAGAAGCGCATCAAGAATATGATGGAGAAGAACACCAGCCTTGCTGATGTGATCCAGGTGATGCTGTTTCACCGGATTCTCCCCTGCCAGTGTCGGTCTCTCCACATGTGGGATTTCAATCCGGCGGGCCCTCGGACCCTGCAGTGATTCTTCGGCGCGACGCACGAAGAAATCTGGAAGCTACTTTTCAAGGCCCAGAAGTCATGGCCGGAGACGACCAAAGACATCGGCCTCGACTGTGCTCATCCGGCCAGTCCAGTAAGTTTTATGATTTCTGAACACAACTTCAATTTGTAAATCCAAGGGGTATGCTGAGCCTTCCATTCTTCCTTTAGGGCTGAAAAAATAAGGCGGAGCGGATGCGATGTCTGGCTCCACTGCCTGAAGACCCAGCCATTCCTCTACTAACGAAGATGCTGGTCCCGGCACCGTACCAGGCGCCAGAGAAGAAGGCCAAGAAGAAGGGCAAGGAAGCCAGAAGTGGCCATCGCCGAAAAGGTACTTCAGACGCTGCATCCAGAAATACCGAAGCTCCCTCCTCCCACGAGGGGGATGAAGATGAAGAGGAAGAGGAGGAGAGCAATTCTCCCCTTAAGGGGGAAAGAAGAAAAGGGGAGCTTCCGTGGACCTAGAGGCGGAGGCATCCAAGAAGGGGAAGATCTCCCTTTCGGACGATTCAGAATAGGACGCCTAAGCCATCCCCGAGTGGCGCCCCAGGATGAAGCCCCTGGCCGAATCGTAAGTATTCAAATATACTATACATATATCTGGCCTTTTACAAATCGTAGGATAACATATCATTTACGTATTTCAGTCCGACTCGTGATCTCCCCCAACAATCATCGTCTTTGGGGAACTCTTTGGCACCGGAGATGATGGAGAGCGAAACGCCTCCGTGAGCCTCTCCGACACATGCCGCGGATGACACTGAGGTGTTGTCCCAAATGACCTCTTCGGGCCAGGGAGAGGTGCGGAAGACCACAGAAACGGAGCCAGAGGGTAATGCCTCGGCTGCTGAAAACATGGGGGCACAACCCCCATGGAAACTGACGACGGGGACCCGGACCAGTCCGACCCCCAGCCGAATACCACTCCGGAGACCCATGCGGCTCCGAAATCGAGCGAGCAGCCCCCTTTAAAGAGGGGGGAGCTCCGACTCCACCGACGACCTCCATCAATCCGGACGCGCCGGATACTTTGAGGGAAGCACTTCGATGTGCTTCCGTCGTGGAGGAGCACTGTACTCTGATGGGTACGGTGGTTGAGAAGGTTCAGTCCGCAAAAAGCGGGCTGAACGAAGCTTTCAGCAGCCTGCTAACAGGCTTTGAGGTATCTGATGTAATATTCTTAGTTGCTTTTGCATGTGTAAAAAATATGCCTGTGTATAGATAGTAGCCCCTGAGACTCTGTTCGGCTTTTTGAAAAAGGGGGTGGATAGAGGATCAAATATTCCAGAGATAACATACTTGTCTATTTTGATAAACAGGCTTCACTACTAGCAGCTTCAGCCAAGGATGTGGAAGTTTCCGAACTCCAGCGGAAACTGAAGCTGGCTGATGATGAGATCGACCGTATTAACAAGCGGTTCAATGAGGCCCAAGGTATGCTTTTAAAACACCCCTTACAAGCCTGAATTGAAATGCAAACTTAGAGTTTAAGCTTAGGTGCTGCTATGTGTATGATTGTAGGTACCGCGACCGAGGTCGAGACCCTCAAGAGTGCCCTTGCCAAAGCCAAGGAGGAGGCAAGGGCGAGCAAAGCGGCCGCTGACAAAGCAGTTGCGGATCTAGAGGCCGAGCAGGTTACCCGTCGTAAGTGTGAGGCACGGGTGACCGAAGTGGAGCAGGCGCTCCAAGATGCCGCCAACAAGTGCGAGGCCCTGGAGGAGCAGAATAAGGCCCAAGCAGCCGAACTCGCCAAGGCCCTCCAAGAGGCCAAGGAGGCTGGACCGAGTCCCGGGCGGCTCGCGAGGAGATCAAGCAAGCCGAACAAATAGCGGCCGGTAAGCCTTTTCTTTTACAAAGTATATTTGGCTGTCGGAGATATGCTTTGCTAAATTGACTATGGAGTGCTCCAGACGCCTTTGCGGATCTCCCGAGGAGCGTTGCCGACGCCGCCCAGTATTTCCGGGCCCAAGAAGGGAACACGACGGAAAAGCTCTTCTGGTCGCAGTACCTGGCGCCGGAGCGGCCAGCGCTGCTAAACAATCAGATGATGCAGCTGGCCGAGCTGCATAGGATGTCTGGTTTGGCCATGAAGGACATCATAGTCCGGTTATGGCCAGCCGGACCCATTCCTAGCAGCTACTTCGGCCTGGTCAAGCGGCTCGGCGACGCCTTGCCCCGAGTTGACGCTGTCAAGCACTCGGCGTGCATAGAAGTTGCACGGATGGCCTTTGCGCGTGTCAAGATGCACTGGGCGAAGATGAAGGCCGCCATCGTGGCCGTTGAGGGTCCGCCCGGAGGTAAGGACCACCGCAAGCCGGAGCGCTATTTTGAAGACATCCTTGAGGGTGCCCGTTTGATAGAGGGTCAATGCTCGAAGGATATTATGTTCGAGTAAATGTATCCGAGCTACCCAGACCATGTAGTATAAACCAAGGCTATGTAATATATTTTGTGCATTTATCTGAAAGTGTTTTTCCTCCTGTGCGGCCGTTTTTATCACTGGGAGTTTGCCAGTCGTCGGCTTCAGCCCCCACGTAGATACTACGGGGGGTGTTCGGAATAGCTCATGGCCACACTTGACCCAATGTCTTGGTCCGTAAAGGGGGTGTCAGTGCAGTGAACCAAGCAATTGGACTATGCGGCTTTATCACCCTCACTTAGCCATAGGAGTTTGACAATGGGACTGTAAGATAGCCACTGGTGCGTATGCGGCTATCCGAACTTGGATGCCTTAAGCGCCTGACTGGAAAGAGCCAGTGCTTCGTGTAATACGGAAGAAATCGCTAGAGATTTAGTAAGTCGCCAAATTGCTGACCAGCTCTCGCCGCATCATGACAGTCAGTTTTCGGCTTTCTCTACTGAGGTGCTTGACCGGGCGAACCAGAAACACAATCGCAGTAGTTCTCCCTTTACTACCTTAGCCGAACAAGCGGAACATAAGGTAGCAAACACAGGAGCCGAGCAACCCAACATTGACCAAAGACATGATTTGGAGCCGATGCATATAATGCAGTATTCGGGACGCGAAGTCTACTCTGAGAGTGTTTGGACTTTCTGTTTTAGAAAATATGTATGGCTGAATAGTGGCCCTGACGATTTAAATCGTGCCGAGGTGTATATGCCAATCTGACGTAAAGGGGGAAGACAGATTAAGAAATAAGCCAGTACCGAACAAGGTTGGGCGAAATTGTTTCCATTATAGTCCGATTGGTACGTCAAAACATATTTGTACAGAAGATGCTATAAGCATCAAGGCTATTTTACATGCCGAGAACAAGGGAAAGCTGTATACAGGTCCTAAAAAGGAAAGATGATCTTGAAGATCTTTTGGACACTCTGTCGCACATCTGCGCCGCTTTTCGCCTTGGTATATGATCCTTTAAGGGGATCAACAATCGAGTATACATAAGGGGCCTGGAAAGGGGCCATTGGTACCATTGGAAAGTGATGTGGGTTGTAAAGAACCTGAAAAATAAAAAAGGTGGAAAATATGAAGGTCCGGATAGGGTCGATCCGTACCGTGGACTTTATTTTTAGTATGCCTCCGTCCTTGCCCATGGTATCTTTAGTGCATAGTTATGTACGCGTGGTACGTATGCCACTATCAGGTTGGGGCTTTAACGGAGGCCGAATTGCTAATCTAGCTGTAGACAAGCCGGACTGCCATTCTGCAGGGTAGACCGGACTCGTTTGACAGTGTCCGAGGGCTTGACTGCCGATTTAGTTTTCGGCTCAATAAGGCCACCCTGTACTTCGTCTGCGAGGGCCGCGGTATGCTCCTCAGTACGGAGGGAGCGCTCCATGTTTCCATTAACTGTAATAACGCCATGGGGTCCAGGCATTTTTAGCTTTAAGTAAGCATAATGCGGGACCGCATTGAAGCAGGCGAAGGCGGTTCTCCTGAGTAGTGCATGATAACCACTGTGGAAAGGGACGACATCGAAGATCAAGTCTTCGCTTCGGAAGTTGTCCGGCGAACCGAAGACCACTTCCAATGTTATTGAGCCCGTGCAGCGGGCTTCTACACCAGGTATTACTCCTTTAAAGGTGGTTTTAGTGGGCTTGATTCTTGACGGATCGATGCCCATTTTGCGGACAGTGTCCTGAAAAGCAGGTTAAGGGTGCTGCCACCGTCCATAAGGACTCGCGTGAGATGGAATCCGTCGATAATTGGATCGAGGACCAATGCTGCCGAACCTCCATGACGGATACTGGTCGGATGGTCTCTGCGATCGAAAGTGATCGGACATGCTGACCATGGGTAAAATTTTGGGGCGACTGGCTCTATGGCATAAACGTCCCTTAGTGCGCGCTTGCGCTCCCGCTTGGGGATATGAGTGACATAGATCATGTTCACTGTTTTCACCTTGGGGGGAAATTTCTTTTGCCCCCCTGTGTTCGTTGGGCGAGGCTCTTCATCGTCGTCCTCACTGGGTGGACCTTTGCCCTTGTGTTCGGTGTTTATTTTACCGGCCTGTTTAAAGACCCAACAATTTCTATAGGTATGGTTGGCAGGCTTGTCCGGAGTGTCGTGGATCTGGAAAGGCCAATCTAGTATTCGGTCCAAACTGGATGGACCATCTTTGTTTCCTTTGAATGGCTTCTTCCGCTGACCGGGTTTAGAGCCACTGAATCTGGCGTTGACCGCCATGTCTTCGGTATCTTCATTGTTGCTTCGACGCTTGTGCTTGTTGCGTTGTGGCTTGCCGTTTCCATCTCTGGCTTCGGAGGTACCGGGGTCGCTGGTGCTGTTGCTTCTACGAGCTAACCAGCTATCTTCTCCCGCGCAAAAGCGGGTCATGAGTGCGGTGAGACCTTCCATAGACTTTGGTTTTTCTTGGCCGAGGTGTCGGGCGAGCCACTCGTCATGGACGCTATGCTTAAAGGCCGCAAGGGCTTCGGCGTCCGGGTAATCGACAATTTGGTTCTTTTTAATTAAGAACCTAGTCCAGAGTTTCCGGGCTGACTCTCTGGGTTGCTGGACTATGTGACTGAGGTCATCGGCATTTGGGGGCCGCACATAGGTACCTTGGAAGTTTTCTCTAAAGGCATCTTCCAAATCTTCCCAGCTACCTATGGAGTTTTTTGGGAGGCTATTCAGCCAGTGCCGAGCTGGTCCCTTTAATTTTAGCGGGAGGTACTTGATGGCATGGAGATCATGACCGCGAGCCATGTGGATATGGAGAAGGAAATCTTCAATCCATACTGCAGGATCTATCATTCCATCGTATGATTTAATGTTCACGGGTTTAAACCCTTCTGGGAACTGGTGTTCCATTACCTCATCAGTGAAGCATAAGGGGTGTGCGGCGCCTTTGTATCGGGCGATGTCACAACGCAGTTCGAATGAAGTCCATATGGGGTTTTCGGCCCGGGTGAGGTTGTGCTTGTCACGCCAGGCTTGATGACCGTCTTATCACGTTGGAGCACCCCGCCTTGACCCATAGATTGATCTGGTCTAACCGGCTCTATTGTCCAGGTCCTTACGTAGGTCATAGGTGTAGCCCATAGCTGCTACCCCTTGCCTCTACGGCCGGGAGGTGCGGGCTGATGTTCGACGTAAGTGGCCACTCTGTCCCTCCCACGTGGTGGTCGGTCAGGTTCGTTAGCTGCTTTATACTTTGGCGGTATTGGCTCAAGAGCCTCGTCGACAAATTGTGGTAGTAGCTTGTGCTTCGGGTAGCTCTTTGTTGGGAGTTCGAGGCCACATTCTTCGGCTGCCAGGACTTTAGTCCATCTGTCGTTGAGCGTATCCTGTTCGGCTTGAAGCTGCTGCTGCTTCTTTTTCAGGCTTCTCGCAGTGGCGATTAGCCGGCGCTTAAAGCGCTCCTGCTCGAGGGGTTCCTCTGGTACGATGAAGTCTTCGTCACCGAGGCTCACATAATCCTCGGAGATCGGTAGATAGTTACTATCCCCCGAGTCCTCGTTCCCGGCCGGATCGTCGGGATTAACTTGCCCCTCCTCACAATCGTCCTGTTCGGATGTTGGTTCGACGGGGGCTTCGGGGTCTTCGGCGTTCTCCGGAGTGTCATTGTCTCCGGCGTTGGTATTGCCGTCTTTTCCGTGACGTGATTTTGAGCGGCGCCACTGACGTCGACGCTTTGGAGGTGCCTCAGCAGGCTTGTCCTCAACCGGATCCTTCCCGCCGTCGTCGTCATCCTCTTTGGGTGTGTCCACCATATACACGTCATATGTGGAGGTGGCCGTCCAACGTTTGGTAAACGGCGGGTCTTGGCCTTGTTCGTCACTGGCATCGTTGTCCATGCCGTCGATGTCTACAGACGCGTATTCCAGCATGTCGGTTAAATCTTCGACAATGGCTATGAAGTGGGTGGTGGGTTGATAACCCACAAGTATAGGGGATCACAACAGTTTTCGAGGGTAGAGTATTCAACCCAAATTTATTGATTCGACGCAAGGGGAGCCAAAGAATATTCTCAAGTATTAGCAGTTGAGTTGTCAATTCAACCACACTTGGAAAACTTAATATCTGCAGCAAAGTATTTAGTAGCAAAGTAGTATGGAACTAACGGTAACAGTGGCAAAGGTAACAGTAGCAGTTTTGTAGTAATTGTAACAGTGGCAACGGAAAAGTAACTAAGAAAAGATCAATATGTGAAAAGCTCGTAGGCATTGGATCAGTGGTGGATAATTATGTCGGATGCGATTCCTCATGCAATAGTTATAACATAGGGTGACCCAAAACTAGCTCCAGTTCATCAATGTAATGTAGGCATGTATTCCGAATATAGTCATACGTGCTTATGGAAAAGAACTTGCATGACATCTTTTGTCCTACCCTCCCGTCGCAGCGGGGTCCTATTGGAAACTAAAGGATATTAAGGCCTCCTATTAATAGAGTACTGAACCAAAGCATTAACACTTAGTGAATACATGAACTCCTCAAACTACGGTCATCACCGGGAGTGGTCTCGATTATTGTCACTTCGCGGTTACCGGATCATAACATATAGTAGGTGACTATTGACTTGCAAGATAGGATCAAGAACTCACATATATTCATGAAAACATAATAGGTTCAGATATGAAATCATGGCACTCGGGCCCTAGTGACAAGCATTAAGCATAGCAAAGTCATAGCAACATCAATCTCAGAATAGAATGGATACTAGGGATCAAACCCTAACAAAACTAACTCGATTACATGATAAATCTCACCCAACCCATCACCGTCTAGCAAGCCTACGATGGGATTACTCACGCACGGCGGTGAGCATCATGAAATTGGTGATGGAGGAAGGTTGATGATGACGACGGCGACGGATTCCCCTCTCCGGAGCCCCGAACGCTCCAGATCAGCCCTCCCGAGAGAGATAGGGCTTGGCGGCGGCTCCGTATCGTAAAACGCGATGAATCCTTCTCTCTGATGTCAGTGGAGCTTTAGGGGGCCCACGAGGCAGGGGGGCGCCCCAGGGGGATGGGCGCGCCCTGCACCCTCGTGGACAGGGTGTGGGGCCCCCTGGTGTTGATTCTTTCGCCAGTATGTTTTATTTATTCCAAAAATATTCTCCGTGAAGTTTCAGGTCATTCCGAGAACTTTTATTTCTGCACAAAAAAAACACCATGGCAATTCTGGTGAAAATAGTGTCAGTCCGGGTTAGTTCCATTCAAATCATGCAAGTTAGAGTCGAAAACAAGGGCAAACGTGTTTGGAAAAGTAGATATGTTGGAGACGTATCAACTCCCCCAAGCTTAAACCTTTGCTTGTCCTCAAGCAATACGGTTGACAAACTAAAAGTGATAAAGAAAAAACTTTTACAAACTTTGTTTGCTCTTGTTGTTGTAAATATGTAAAGCCATCATTCAAGTTTTCAGCAGAGGTTATGAACTAACCATATTCACAATAACCTTTAGGTCTCATTTTTACTCATATCAGTGGCATAATCAACTAGCGAGCAATAATAGTAAATCTCGGATGACAACACTTTCTCAAAACAATCATAATATGATATAACAAGATGGTATCTCACTAGCCCTTTCTGAGACTGCAAAACATAAATGCAGAGCACCTCTGAAGATCAAGGACTGACTAAACATTGTAATTCATGGTAAAAGAGATCCAGTCATAGTCATACTCAATGTAAATTAATAGCAATGCATGAGAATGACAGCGGTGCTCTCCAACTGGTGCTTTTTAATAAGAGGATGATGACTCAACATAAAAGTAAATAGATAGGCCCTTCGCCGAGGGAAGCAAGGATTTGTAGAGGTGCCAGAGCTCGAGTTTAGAAAGAGATAAATAATATTTTGGGTGGTATACTTTCATTGTCAACATAACAACCGAGATATCTTAATATTGTCCATGCTACACACATTATAGGCGGTTCCCAAACAGAATGGTAAAGTTTATACTCCCCCACCACCAACAAGCATCAATCCATGGCTTGTCCGAAACAACGAGTGCCTCCAACTAACAACAGTCCTGGGGGAGTTTTGTTTGCAATTATTTTGATTTGGTTTGAGCATGGGACTGGGCATCCTGGTTACCGGTCATTTTCTCGTGAGTGAGGAGCGGAGTCCACTCCTCGTGAGAATAACCCACCTAGCATGGAAGATACAGACAACCCTAGTTGATACATGAGCTATTCGAGCATATAAAACATAATTTCATTTGAAGGTTTAGAGTTTGGCACATACAAATTTACTTGGAACGGCAGGTAGATACCGCATATAGGAAGGTATGGTGGACTCATATGGAATAACTTTGGGGTTTATGGAAGTGGATGCACAAGCAGTATTCCCGCTTAGTACAAGTGAAGCCTAGAAAAAGACTGGGAAGCGACCAACTATAGAGCGACAACAGTCATGAACATGCATTAAGATTAATAGACAATGAGTGCAAGCATGAATAGGATATAAATCACCATGAACATAAATATCATGGAGGCTATGTTGATTTTGTTTCAACTACATGCATGAACATGTGCCAAGTCAAGCCACTCGAATCATTCAAAAGAGGATACCACCCTATCATACCACATCACAACCATTTTAATAGCATGTTGGCACACAAGGTAAACCATTATAAACTCCTAGCAAATTAAGCATGGCATGATCAACTATAATCTCTAATTGTCATTGCAAACATGTTTCATTCATAATAGGCTGAAACAAGAACAATGAACTAATCATATTTACAAAAACAAGACAGGTCGAGTTCATACCAGCTTCTCTCATCTCAATCAGTCCATCATATATCGTCATTATTGCCTTTCACTTGCACGACCGAATGGTGTGGATAATAATAATAGTGCACGTGCATTGGACTAAGCTGGAATCTGCAAGCATTTAATACAAGGGAGAAGACAAGGTAATATGGGCTCTTTGTTAAATCAACAATAATGCATATAAGAGCCACTTCAACATTTTCATCATGGTCTTCTCCTCTCGAGCCCCAAAGAAAAGAAATAAAACTATTTACACGGGAAAGCTCCCAACAAGGAAAAGAAGAACGAGAAGTCTTTTTGGGTTTTCTTTTAATTACTACTACTACAGGCATGGAAAGTAAACTAGCTAAAAACTACAACTAATTTTTTTGGTTTTTGTTTTTCTTAAGGTTTTTCAAACACACAGGAAGAAGGCTTAAAACAGAAAATAAACTAGCATGGATAGTACGGTGAAAAAGTATGAGCACTGACAACCGGCATGATAGTGTGAACATGAATGTAATGTCGGTGAGAAGTACGTACTCCCCGAAGCTTAGGCTTTTGGCCTAAGTTGGTCTAGGGCCACAGCTCAAAGCTGCCCTCTCCGGTGTACAGAGGAGTGTCCTCTGGGTGCCACTAGTTGGCGGTCTCCTCAGGATCCCACTGATAAACAGACTGTCTGTCGAATCACGGGTTCCGGCAAAACCCTTAAGGTTCGAACTCTGGGGTGCACACGAAGTTCTCTCCCTCCTACCGATCTGCATCCTAACTAGCTAAGATATGAGGTTGAGGTGTTCTTGTGCTTGGTGTGCTTGAAGGTGAGAGGATGGAAGATGGAATCGATCCCCCCTACTGTGGTGGCTAGTTCTACTTATATAGGCCCTGGTCCTCTTCCCAAATATTGAGCGGGAAGGGAGCCAACAACGGCCAATTTGAAAGGGGACAACTAGTACAGCTTATCCTGACAAAAGCGGTCTTCGCCTGCAAAACGCTCTGGCGGTGACGCCGCCTTGGGCTCCATGGTGCCTCCGTCTTGCCGTCCTGCTGGTCTTTCTCTCGTTGCACCGATATGGAAACCTTTGCTTGATGCCTCGGTACTCCGCGCCTGCGCTCACTCCCTTAGCACCAAAGAGGAAACGAGGACGCTGCGCGCGCTGGCGTCCGCCTGATCTTGATCGTCATGGCTCACGTCATGAGAGCCTCGCGATGTTTGCCCTGCCTTGATCTCTCCGCCCCTCGCGAGCCTGCCTGGTGAGGCCACTCCTGAGGAGGTCTTGTGTCGTCCGCCTCGCGAGGCTTGGCCCCTCGCGAGGGTCTTGAATGCCTTGTTGGTGAAGATGGGCCATACAGGCCTGCTAGCACAGCCACGCCGTGGGCCGCAGGCAGGCAAGTCTGGGGACCCCCATTCCCAGAACGCCGATAGTAGCCCCCAGGCCCAAGGCACACTCGGGCTTGGCTTTGAGGCGAAGCCAAAGGTCATGTACGGAGTGCCGCGGGCCCCAAAAGCCTGCAGCCTTAGTCAACGCGTGGCGGTTGATTGGACGTGGGCGTCTCCGCTTCCCCACGCCGCCTCGGCAACTGCCCGACGTGACAAGTCCCTGCGACATGCAAGGAAAACCATCATTACCTGTGGTCGTCGGAGGCGCTGGTTGGCCTTCTCCTGCTATAAATGAGGGAGGGGTGGAGCCCCCGTCGCCCATCTCTTCCCATTCCGCTTGCTTCTTCCTCTGCTCCACCACCGACCCCAATGGCACCGTCGAAGAGGTTCTCTGCCGCAGAGAAAGGGAAGGCTCCCCGTGAGGGGCCTGGCTCTCCGGCGCCCAAGCGGGGACGTGGCCGTCCCCGCAAGCACACCGCGACCCCCGCCGTGGCCCCCCGATCCCGCGGTGGTGCCACTGCGCGGCAGGGGTCGCTCCAGTCGTGGGAGCCCTGTCGACGAAGGGAGACGCACCATGGTCGCACGGCCTCCCCGGCCGCGCTTCCATTCCGCGGAGGTGTTGCCGGAGTTCGTTGTCTGGTCGGAGGATCCGGCTGGCAACTGGCTCCAGCTTCCCCGCTTCTTTGCCAACGAGCTGCCGGCTTCCGGCCCAGGTGGGCTCTGGCTGCAGGCGGACGGTTGCTGCAGCCGGGCTTCTTGGGTTGCTGTCGAGGTCTCCGTTGCGGGCAACATAGCTCTGGCCCGCGGTTTGGCAGACGTTCGCCCGCGCGCGCGGCCTGGGTAGGCGGTGCACCCTCCACTTCAAGTACGACGGTGATGCGACCCTCTATGTGAGGGTGTTTGGGAAAGATGTCACCGCGCCGGATGCTGCCCCGAGGTGAACGACGGCGGGGAGGTGCTCGGCCTTGGCGATGGTCGGGACGAGGGGGAGGGTGAACCCGCCGGTCGCGCCTCGTCCAGCTACATTGGCTCTTCTCCTGGCGACAGCTCCAGTAGCGGCGGCTACGACCAGCCGCCACGCCGCCGCGCTCGCTTCGAAGGTGGTAGCGGGTCATCTCGTCGCCGTGCCTCCGTGAAGCGCGAGGAAGGATCCGGCTGAGCCCGGGAAGTCGCCGAGGGCTTGCCCCCGCGGGCCGCTACAGGGGCGAGCGTCGCTTTTGTCTCGTTCTTCCTTTCTTTCATGCATCAAAAAATGAAACTAGTGTGGGCCTGGAGGGGCGTGTATCGAACTATGATTCCTCAATCGTTATGCTATGCTTGTTGTGTCCGTGCTGGGTCGTTATTTTGTGCTGGGATAACTTAGCTTGGCATGTTCGGGGCGGCCTCTTCTTCACGAGGCATTTGTTTCCTCATGCCCATCTTGACTTAGTGGTCGCTCCGGAACTGCAAAGTTTCGTTAGGAAGCTCGCTAGGAACTTGTCGCTCACCCAAGCCTTGGCCTGGCGCTTCATATCGCGGTACCCGAGGGGCACGGATTTAGGGGAGGTGCCCCAGCCTGTGGGTTCGAATGAGGGTGCCTTGGGAGAAAGCAGACAGAAGGCAGAGAGAGGAAAAAAGCTCGCGAGGGCACCTGCCTAGCCCCCTCGTGAGGTATACGAGAGAGAGAACACATGTGAATTAGAGTAGGAAATAGCGGGAAAAGGCGACGGAACCAAATCAGCAAGGAACACCAGAAGCAAACTTCGATTAAAAGACGGCGAGCCAACTACGGAAAGCAAATGAAAAGCCGCGTCCGGCACCTAGCCTAGTCTTCAAGTCTTCTCACCAGTGCGGAGCTAAGTGCTGCCACTAGGCATGGGAGGGAGCCCCTGAGGCCCGAGGGCGGCTCTCCGGAGACTCCGGGGCGTGTACAGCCCCACTCATTATTACGTGAGAGTGTCATGGGCGGCGATTCTTCACAAGCACCGGGCCTTCTTTACAGGCACTAGGCCTTTCTTCACAGGCACTGGGCCTTGCTTCATGGGTAGAACTTCCGGAGGTGCTGGATGTTCCAGGCGTTCTGGATGGGCACCCCGTCCAGCATCTCCAGGCGCGCGGCGCCAGGCCTGGAGACATGGGCGACCTTGAACGGGCCCTCCCACATAGGTGAGAGCTTGTGCAGCCCTTCCCTTGAGAGGACCCGCCTCAGGACGAGGTCGCCCTCCTCGAGTGTCTTGGAACAGATGTTGCGGCAGTGGTATCGTCGCAGCGCCTGCTAGTACCTTGCCGCCCTCAGCGCGGCCTCGCGGCGACGTTCCTCCCCCAGCACGAGGTCCATCCCCCGCGTGGCATCCTGCTGCGTTTCATCAAACGCCAGGACCCGTGCGGAGCGATGCGTGACCTCGTGAGGGAGGACCGCTTCGGCTCCGTAGACGAGGAAGAACGGGGTCGGCTTGGTGGCGGTGGTGCGGATGGACCACAACACGGACTGGAGCTCGTCATGCCAGCCCCTGCCGCAGGCCTCGAGCTTCTTCTTGAAGGTCCTGGTTTTGAGGACCCTCAGGACCTCTGCGCTAGCACGTTCAGCCTGACCATTGCTTCTGGGGTGCGCCACCGTAGCGTAGCAGATCTACGTTCCAAGGTTAGCATAGTACGTTTTGAAGAGGTTACTAGTGAACTGCAAGCCGTTGTCGGTGATGATGCGGTTGGGAACCCCGAAGTGGCTCACGAGACCCTTGATGAACTTGACTGCGGAGCCAGCTGGGATGGTGCGGACGGCTTCCACTTCCGCCCACTTGGTGAACTTGTCGATGGCGATGTAGAGGTAGCAGTAGCCCCCAAGCGCTCGAGGGAATGGGCCCAAGATGTCCAGCCCCCAGACTACGAACGGCCACGTGAGCGGGATGGTCTGGAGGCCCTGAGCTGGCTGATGGATCTGCTTGGCGTGGAACTGGCAGGCTTCACAGGACTTCACCAGTTCGGCCGCGTCGTTGAGCGCCGTGGGCCAGTAGAATCCGCTGCGGAATACCTTGCCGACGAGGGTCCATGATGATGAGTGGTGCCCGCAGTCCCTGTCGTGTATGTCAATTAGCAACTCCTTCCCCTGGTCTGTGGAAATGCAACGCAGTGAAACATCATTCGGTCGCTTCCTGTATAACTCACCGTCCTGGATGCAGTATGCCGTGGCTTGCCGGGCTACGCGCTCTGCGTCCTCCTCCTTCTCCGGCAGCGTCCCTTGCATCAGATATTCCTTGAATTCCTTGGTCCAGCATCCCTCCTGGGGCTCGAGCGCCAAGAGCAGGCGAGCTCCTGAGGTCGGGCCACAGGCTGGGGCTCCTGTGGCAGGCGGTTGTGGGAGCTCCTCCCGAGGCTGAGCTGTGTTTGAAAGTGGTGGCGTTGCTGATGGCTTGAAGAGCCGCTCCTCGAAGACGCCAGGCTCTTGGGGCTGCCGCTTTGACGCCCTCCTGGCGATGTCGTCGGCTTCCTTGTTGGTGCCTCGGGGCACATGCTGCAACTCCAGGCCCAGGAACTGCTTTTCCATCTTACGCACTTCCGCGAGGTATGCCTCCATGTGCTCGTCCTTCGGCTCGTACACTTTGTTGGAGAAGTTGATGAGGAGCTGTGAGTCGCCCCTAACGGTGAGGCGCTTCACCCCCAGAGCTGTCGCGGCCTTCAGGCCAGCTATGAGGCCTTCGTATTCTGCGATGTTGTTGGAGACCTTCTCGCCCTGCTGAAAGCAGAGCTGCACAGCGTAGTAGAGCTTGTCCTAAGTGGGCGAGATGAGTACTGCTCCAGCCCCCGCGCCCTGATGCGCGAAGGCGCCATCGAAATACATGACCCAACCGTCTGGCGCCTCGCTTCCCGGTGAGGTGGACCGGTCTTCGCCTACTTCAAGTGTCGGGGCGTCCGTCCATTCCGCCACAAAATCAGCGAGTGCGGCTCCCTTGATGACCCTGGTAGTGCTGAACTCCAACTGGAATGCCTGCAGCTCGATGTTCCACTCAACGACCCGTCCAGCAGAGTTGGGGCTCCTGAGCACCCTCTCCAATGGGTAGGCTGAGACGACCTTGATGGGGTGGCCCTGAAAGTAGTGCCGCAACTTGCGCGAGGCCACCAAGAGCTCGAGCAGGAGCTTCTGAGGCATGGGATACCGCGCTCCCGCGTCCCGCAACACCGTGCTGACAAAATACACCGGGTACTCGACGAGGGCTGGCGTGTTGCTGAGGCTCGCGTCCTGCGGAAGTGGGGACGCCTCCCGAGGCGGTGGAACTCCTGATGCATGATCGCTTGCGGGAATCTCGGCGGCGTCGTCCTGCCGAGCTTGGTCTTCTGTTGATGCCGCTAAGGCTCTCGCGGCGCCTTCCTGATCTTGCGTCGCTTTGGCTATAGCTTGGCGCGGCTTGCCCTTAGCTTGGTGCTCTTCCCGAACCGCCACCAGCGCTGCGCTGGCGGAGTACGGGGTGGCAGCAAGGTAGAGTACTAGAGGCTCGAGAGGTTGTGGTGCTACCATCACCGGGGGGGGGGGGGGCTGGTCAGGTATCTCTTGAGGTCTTGAAAAGCTCGGTCGGCCTCTGGGGTCCACTCGAATGGGACCTTCTTCTTCATCAGCTTGAAGAAGGGTAGGGCGTGCTCTCCCAGCTTGGAGATGAAGCGTCCCAACGCAGTTACCCGACCAACCAGCTTCTGCATTTCCTTGAGGGTCTGCAGTGGGCTCATATCCTCAATGGCCTTGATCTTTTATGGGTTCGCCTCGATCCCTCTGTGGGACACGAGGAATCCTAGCTGCTTGCCGGAAGGGACACCAAACATGCACTTCTCCGGGTTCAGCCGCAAGTTCACCTGGCGCAGGCTCGCGAATGTCTCCTCCAGATCTTGGATCAAGGTCCTTGCCTCCCGAGACTTCACCACCATGTCGTCGACGTAGGCCTTCATGTTTCTCCCGAGCTGTCGCCCTAAGGCGATGTGCATCAGCCGCTGGAAGGTCGCGCCCGTGTTGCGCAGTCCGAAGGGCATGCAGGTGTAGCAGTACACCCACACGTGGTCAGGAAGGCTGTCTTCTCTACATCTTCTACCGCCATCTTGATCTGGTGATACCCTGAGAACGCATCCAGGAAGCACAACAGGTCGCACTCGGTGGTGGAGTCAACGATCTGGTTGATGCGTGGGAGCGGAAACGGGTCTTGGGGGCAGGCCTTGTTGAGGTTGGTGAAGTCGACACACATTCGCTCCTTTCCGCCTTTCTTCGGCACTACGACGGGGTTCGCCAACCATTGGGGGTACCGAACTTCACGGATGGCACCTGCTGCCTCCAACTTGCTGGTCTCTTGGACGATGAAGGCCTGCTTCTCTGTGGACTGCCGTCTCGCCCACTGCTTCACAGGGCGCACATTGGGGCATACCCTTAAGTGATGCTGAATCACCTCTCTCGGGAGCCCCACCAGCTGGTTGGGCTCCCACGCGAATATATCCTTGTTTGCGTGCAAGAACTTCACCAACGCTTCCTCTTGGCTTGGGTCGAGGCCGGCGCCTATGGTAAAGGTGGCTCCTGAGGGCCCATCCTCGTTGACCGGCACCTGCTTGGTTTCCGCCTTGTCTTGGGTGAAAAGCTGCTTCTGCTTGGTCGGTGCGGCTTCCTTGGGCTCGGAGGTGCCTGCGTCACTGGGCTGCGCCGCCGCGGGGGTCTTGAGGGTGAGCTTGAGTGCTGCCAAGGCTTCCTTGGCGTCCCCCTTGATGGTGAGGACGCCCTTGCTTCCAGGCATCTTCATGAGGTTGTATGCTGGGTGGGTTGCTGCCATGAACTGGGCCAGAGCCGGGTACCCGAGAATGGCGTTGTACGGGAGGCTGATGCGGGCGATGTCATAGTCGACCAGCTCGGTGCGGTAATTTTCACGCATGCCGAAGGTGACGGGGAGGCGGATCTGCCCCAGGGAGTGGGCGGCGCCTCCACCTACCCCAAGAAAGGCTTGCTGAGCCTGAGCCGCTCAAGTGGTACGTGAAGAAGGCTGAAGGCCTCCACGGAGAGCACGTTGAGGCCGGCACCGCCGTCGATGAGGGTCTTGGTGACGGCCACGTTGCAGATGGTGGGAGTGTGCAGAGCATCGGGAGCATACCTGAGCCGACAATGGTGGCGGGTTGGTCTTCTGAGTCGAAGGTGAGGTCGGCCTCAAGCGCAGCCCAGCCCGGCGGAGCCCCCGAGCGCTTGGAGGCGGCACCAATCTGGCAGAGGAACGACTTGATGTGGCGATCCGAAGGTGACGCCTGAGAGCCGCCTAGCAGGGCTGCGACAGCGTGGTGCTCCGGTGCCGCGTAGCACATAGTGAAGAGGTCGCGCAGCTCCTCCCAAGACCCCACCGTGGATCCGGGGAGGTTGAGCAGCCAGGCGCGCGGCTCACCGGCGAGGGCCATGGGAAGCCAGTTGGCCATGACCTTGTCATCACCCCCGGCCTCGAGGACGGCCTCCTCATATGCTAGCAGGAAAGCCGACGGGTCCGCCGCGCCGTCGTAGCGCGGCGGCATCTCCGGCTTGAACTTGGGTGGCCACCGTACCTGCCGCAGGGTGGGGGCCAGGGCTCGGAGCCCCCTGGCCCCGTCGTCAACGCCGGCCGTTGGAGTCGGTAGCAGGGCGCCAGCCATGAGGGCGGAGCGCGGTGGCGATGGAGCGCAGATCAACGGAAGGGAAACTACGGCGCACCCCTACCTGGCGCGCCAAATGTCGGATCACGGGTTTCGGCAAAACCCTTAAGGTTCGAACTCTGGGGTGCGCGCGAAGTTCTCTCCCTCCTACCGATCCGCATCCTAACTAGCTAAGATCTCAAGAATGAGCTCGACAAACTCACAATCACAAAGACACGAGGTTTATACTGGTTCGGGCCACCGTCGTGGTGTAATACCCTACTCCAGTGTGGTGGTGGTGGTGGATTGCCTCTTGGGCTGATGATGAACAATACAAGGGGAAGGACAGCCTCTTGAGGTTGAGGTGTTCTTGTGCTTGGTGTGCTTGAAGGTGAGAGGATGGAAGATGGAATCGATCCCCCCTACTGTGGTGGCTAGTTCTACTTATATAGGCCCTGGTCCTCTTCCCAAATATTGAGCGGAAAGGGAGCCAACAACGGCCAATTTAAAAGGGGACAACTAGTACAGCTTATCCTGACAAAAGCGGTCTTCGCCTGCAAAAGGCTTTGGCGGTGACGCCGCCTTGGGCTCCATGGTGACCTCCGTCTTGCCGTCCTGCTGGTCTTGCTCTTGTTGCACCGATATGGAAACCTTTGCTTGATGCCTTGGTACTCCGCGCCTGCGCTCACTCCCTTAGCACCAAAGAGGAAACGAGGACGCTGCGCGCGCTGGTGCCCGCCTGGTGCCAGCCTGATCTTGATCGTGATGGCTCACGTCATGAGAGCCTCGTGAGGTTTGCCCTGCCTTGATCTCTCCGCCCCTCGCGAGCCTGCCTGGTGAGGCCGCTCCTGAGGAGGTCTTGTGTCGTCTGCCTCGCGAGGGTCTTGAATGCCTTGTTGGTGAAGATGGGCCGTACAGTCCTGCTAGCACAGCCACGCCGTGGTTCGCAGGCAGGCAAGTCTGGGGACCCCCGTTCCCAGTACGCCGACTCAGGCTCAGGCACTGGAACTGGTGTCAGGCTCCAGTATGCATAAACGGCCTCCGGCAAGATGAGGTATGTGCCTGAAAATATGTTAAACAAAGAGGGCGCAGGCAAGGTAATAACCTCATAGTGAGTTTTGCCAAAAATCAAATTATACTTAAGCAGTTGCTTCTTATTTTTATCAATAAAGTCATGTGCTACCATACTCTTATAATCTAGAAAAACAGGAGGCAGCAACTTTTCTTCTTTCTCATAATGCCTAATAGGTATCTCAAAGTGTGCAGCAAAGCGCGAAGCAAAGATGCCACCGAAGATGGGGCCCTTTGTACGGTTCAGACTTAATCGTTTAGCAATAATAGCGCCTAAACTGAAAGTTGTATCACGAAACAAAGCATGGCGCAAAATAACAATATCAGGAGCACTGATATTTCCACTGTTCCCGCGACCAATTAAGCATCTACTAGCAAATATTGCAAAGTAACGTAGAACAGGAAAATGTATGCTAGTAATTCTTGCATCGGAAACTTTCCTCGTTTCCCCTACAGCAATTTCATCAATAAATCCCTCCACATCACTACGATGTGGTTCCTCGAAGCTGCCCACAAAGGGTATCTTGCAGACCTTACAAAAATCACGGAGTGACATCTCCTTAACCTCATCATATGAATGAAACTCCACTGAATGTGGTGATTTCTTGGCATGAAAATAAAAAATTTGCACAAAAGTATTAGTGAGTAAGAGATACTGTTCGCGCTGGTCGTGGAGGAAGTCGGTGAGGCCTGCATTCTCAGCCAAGTGATAAAAATCTTCATAAATTCTGGTGGCTCGCAAGAACTCATCACAAGGCCATTCGCACGGCCGAACCTCCGCAGTGCGAGGAAGATTATATTTGGGCTTCTGATTCTCTTCACTTTGCTTATCCTTCGAGCTTCGGCTCGAAGAGCCTCTCAACAATCTCTTCAACATTTTCTCCCTCTCAACGGGGATATGCACGTCCCCAACAATAAGAATATCATATTTCTTCTTGACAGTAGGAAGAGGAAATTCAAAACCTCCAATAGTAATCGTTGGAATTTTTCCAATAGAATTGATACTGTGGACTTGAGGTTGTTTCCTCGGAAAGTGTACCATATGCTCATTACCATTAACATGAAAAGTGACATTGCCTTTGTTGCAATCAATAACAGCCCCTACAGTATTCAAAAAGGGTATACCAAGGATAATCGACATACTATCGTCCTCGGGAATATCAAGAATAACAAAGTCCGTTAAGATAGTAACGTTTGCAACCACAACAGGCACATCCTCACAAATACCAACAGGTATAGCAGTTGATTTATCGGCCATTTGCAAAGATATTTCAGTAGATGTCAACTTATTCAAATCAAGTCTACGATATAAAGAGAGAGGCATAACACTAAGACCGGCTCCAAGATCACATAAAGCAGTTTTAACATAGTTTCTTTTAATGGAGCATGGTATAGTTAGTACTCCTGGATCTTCTAGTTTCTTAATTAGGTATTCCACATTTAAAAGTATAATTAGCAAGCATGGTGGAAATTTCAGCTTCCGGTATCTTCCTTTTATTTGTAACAATTTCTTTCATATACTTAGCATAAGGATTCATTTTAAGCATATCAGTCAAACGCATACGCAAAAAGATAGGTATAATCATTTCAGCAAAGCGCTCAAAATCCTCATCATCCTTTTTCTTGGATGGTTTAGGAGGAAAAGGCATGGGTTTCTGAACCCATGGTTCTCTTTCTTTACCGTGCTTCCTAGCAACGAAGTCTCTCTTATCATAACGTTGATTCTTTGGTTGTGGGTTATCAAGATCAACAACAGGTTCAATCTCTACATCATTGTTTTTGCTAGGTTGAGCATCAACATGAACATCATCATTAATATTATCACTAGGTTCATGTTCATTACCAGATTGTGTTTCAGCATCAGAAATAGAATTTGGGATTCTCAGGTGTGTCAACAACATGCTCACTAGAAGCATGCAAAGTCCTATCGTTTTTCTTTTTCTTCTTTTTAGAAGGACTAGGTGCATCAACATTAGTTCTCTGAGAATCTTGCTCAATTCTCTTAGGGTGGCCCACAGGATATAAAGGTTCCTGAGTCATTCTACCCCCTCTAGTCACAACTCTAACAACATTATCATTTTTCGTATTATTTAATTCATTGAGCAAATCATTTTGAGCTTTAAGCACTTGTTCTACTTGAGTGGTAACCATAGAAGCATGTTTACTAATAAGTTTAAGTTCACCTTTAACTCTAGACATATAATCACTCAAGTGTTCAATCATATAAGCATTACGTTTCAATTGTCTACCAACATAAGCATTGAAGTTTTCTTGTTTAACAATAAAATTATCAAACTCATCCAAGCATTTACTAGCAGACTTATAACGAGGGATATCACCTTCATCAAATATATAGAGAGAAGTTACCTTTACTACCTGTGTCGGGTTATCAAGACCATGTATTTCTTCAATAGGTGGTAATTCTTAACATCTTCAGCTTTAATACCCTTTTCTTTCATAGATTTCTTTGCCTCTTGCATATCTTCAGGACTAAGAAACAGAATACCCCTTTTCTTCGGAGTTGGTTTAGGAGTTGGTTCAGGAAGTGTCCAATTATTATCATTACTCAACATATTATTCAATAGAAATTCAGCTTGATCAACAGTTCTTTCCCTGAAAACACAACCAACACAACTATCCAGGTGGTCTTTGGAAGCATCAGTTAGTCCATTATAAAAGATATCAAGTATTTCATTTTTCTTGAGAGGATGATCAGGCAAAGAATTAAGTAATTGGAGAAGCCTCCCCCAAGCTTGTGGGAGACTCTCTTCTTCAATTTGCACAAAATTATATATTTCCCTTAAGGCAGCTTGTTTCTTATGAGCGAGGAAATATTTAGCAGAGAAGTAATAAATCATATCCTAGGGACTATGCACACAACCAGGATCAAGGGAATTAAACCATGTTTTAGCATCACCCTTTAATGAGAACGGAAATAACTTAAGGATATAGTAGTAACGAATTTTTCCCTCATGAGTAAATAGGGTGCCTATATCATTCAATTTAGTAAGATGTGCCACAACAGTTTCAGATTCATAGCCATAAAAAGGATCAGATTCAACCAAAGTAATCAACTCAGGATTGACAGAGAAATCATAATCCTCATCAGAAATACAGATAGGTGAAGTAGCAAAAGCAGGGTCATATTTCATTCTAGCATTCAAAGATTTTTCTTTCAGCTTAGCTAACAATTTCTTAAGATCATATCTATCTTTGCAAGCAAAAAAGTCTCTAGCAGTTTCTTCATCCATAACATAACCCTCAGGTACATCAGGCAATTCGTATCTAGGGGGAGAATCTTCATCATCACTTTCATCAATATTATCAGTTTCAATAATTTCATTCTCTCTAACCCTAGCAAGTTGTTCATCCAGAAATTCACCTAATGGCATAGTATTATCAAGCATAGAAGTAGTTTCATCATAAGTATCATGCATAGCAGAAGTGGAATCATTAATAACATGCGATATATCAGAATCAATAGCAGGAGTAGGTTTAGGTGTCGCAAGTTTACTCAAAACAGAAGGTGAATCAAGTACAGAGCTAGATGGCAGTTCCTTACCTCCCCTCGTAGTTGAGGGATAAATCTTGGTTTTTTCGTCTTCCAAGTTCCTCATAGTGATCAACAGATATAAATCCCAAGTGACTCAAAGAATAGAGCTATGCTCCTCGACAACAGCACCAGAAAATTGTTTGATAACCCACAAGTATAGGGGATCACAACAGTTTTCAAGGGTAGAGTATTCAACCCAAATTTATTGATTCGACACAAGGGGAGCCAAAGAATATTCTCAAGTATTAGCAGTTGAGTTGTCAATTCAACCACACCTAGAAAACTTAATATCTGCAGCAAAGTATTTAGTAGCAAAGTAGTATGGAAGTAACGGTAACGGTGGCAAAGGTAACGATAGCAGTTTTGTAGTAATTGTAACAGTGGCAACGGAAAAGTAACTAAGCAAAGATCAATATGTGAACAACTTGTAGGCATTAGATCAGTGATGGATAATTATGTCAGATGCGATTCCTCATGCAACAGTTATAACATAGGGTGACACAGAACTAGCTCCAGTTCATCAATGTAATGTAGGCATGTATTCCGAATATAGTCATACGTGCTTATGGAAAAGAACTTGCATGACATCTTTTGTCCTACCCTCCCGTGGCAGCGGGGTCCTATTGGAAAATAAGGGATATTATGGCCTCCTTCTAATAGAGTACCGGACCAAAGCATTAACACTTAGTGAATACATGAACTCCTCAAACTACAGTCGTCACCGGGAGTGGTCCCGATTATTGTCACTTCGGGGTTACCGGATCATAACACATAGTAGGTGACTATTGACTTGCAAGATAGGATCAAGAACTCACATATATTCATGAAAACATAATAGGTTCAGAGCTAAAATCATGGCACTCGGGCCCTAGAGACAAGCATTAAGCATAGCAACATCAGTCTCAGAAGATAATGGATATTAGGGATCAAACCCTAACAAAACTAACTCGATTACATGATAAATCTCATCCAACCCATCACCGTCCAGCAAGCCTACGATGGGATTACTCACGCACGGCATTGAGCATCATGAAATTGGTGATGGAGGAAGGTTGATGATGACGACGACGACGGATTCCCCTCTCCGGAGCCCCGAACGGACTCCAGATCAGCCCTCCCGAGAGAGATTAGGGCTTGGCGGTGACTCCGTATCGTAAAACACGATGAATCCTTCTCTCTGATTTTTTCTCCCGAACGTGAATATATAGAGTTGGAGTTGACGTCGGTGGAGCTTCAGGGGGCCCACGAGGCAGGGGGCGCGCCCCAGGGGGGTGGATGCCCCCTCCACCCTCGTGGACAGGGTGTGGGCCCCATGGTGTTGATTCTTTCGTCAGTATTTTTTATTTATTCCAAAAATATTCTCCGTGAAGTTTCAGGTCATTCCGAGAACTTTTATTTCTGCACAAAAATAACACCATGGCAATTTTGCTGAAAACAACGTCAGTCTGGGTTAGTTCCATTCAAATCATGCAAGTTAGAGTCCAAAACAAGGGCAAAAGTGTTTGGAAAAGTAGATACGTTGGAGACGTATCATGGGTGGGACGTGAAATTCCCCGCTCTCAGCCCCTAGTCCGGGCTGGGCGTAATTCGGAAGCGATTCCTCTGTAATGGCGAGGGATCGCATTAAGTCCAGAGCCTCGTTTAAGAGCGAGGTTTGGACAGGGAAGCGAGAGTCCACGGGCCTGGCTGGGGTGAGAGCCTCCTGGCCATGCTCGCTTGGCGCAGACTTCGAGAGTTCGGATTCGGAGTCCGGGGGCGAGTCCGGCTCTTCAGTGACAAGGGGAGCTCGGTTCGACTCCGGGTTTGCCAATGACGCAATCCCCTCCAGATCTCCGGTAGTGAGCTCCATAACTACAGAGAGTCCGGCGGGCTCTAAACTCCCATCTTCGGACCTGGTAGTCTGCTCTAGATCTAAGGCCAGAGCGGTGGTTGGGGCCGCGAACCCTTCGAAGATCAAGTCTCCTCGGATATCAACGACATAGTTCAGATTTCCAAAACTGATATGATGACCAAGGGCGTAGCTGTCAATCTGCTCAAGGTGGCCAATCGAGTTGGCACGCAATGCGAAGCTGCCGAATACAAAAATTTGGCCGGGGAGGAAAGTCTCCCCCTATACGGCATCATTGTAGATGATCGATCGAGCCATCGAACCTTCTGTCGACGACACAGTGGAACTCTCAATGAAAGCACCAATGTCGGTGTCAAAACCGGCTGATCTCGGGTAGGGGGTCCCAAACTGTGCGTCTGAGGATCGAAGGTAACATGAGGCAGGGGACACGATGTTTTACCCAAGTTCGGGCCCTCTTAATGGACGTAATACCCTACTTCCTCCTTGATTGACTTTGATGAGTATAGGGGTTACAAGAGTTGATCTACCTCGAGATCGTAATGGCTAAACCCTAGATGTCTAGCCTGTATGATTTGTCTTAGCCTCTACGGACTAAACCCTCTGGTTTATACAGACACTGGAGGGGCCTAGGGTTGTACAGAGTTGGTTTACAGAGAAAGGAAACTATACATCCGAACGGCAAGCTTGCCATCCACGCAAAGGAGAGTCCCATCCGGACACGGGGGAAGGCCTTCTATCTTGTATCTTCTCGGCCCACCAGTCTGGCCCATATCACATAGCCCGAACGCCCGGGGACCCCCTGATCCAGGACTCCCTCAGTGTCCGCATGGTAGTTTTTGCAGCGGGTAACTGCATCGTCGCGCTGTGCCTGGCGCAACCGCATGCACACGAACGTGCGTGATCATGCGCCGGCCCCAAAGACTGGCAGCGCGCATGGAGGGATGAGGGCAGAGCACCCGGAGCGACGCGAGAGCAGAGCGCGCGTGGCGGGACGCGAGCAGAGTGCATCGCGGCCGCCTCAACCGCAAGCAACCACAAGGATAGAGCAGTTAAACACGCAGGAAATGGTCGCCTACAAGCCAGCCGACAGTTGCGTCGCTCCATAGAGAGCGTCCGTGTGCTACTACCTCCGTCTTGGTCTATAGTCCCCTTTATATTCTGTGCCATACTTTGCCCTTAAATTTAACCAACAAAATGTTAGTGCATGTTATAAAAATTATATAATTGGAAACTATGTTCAAATACGAATCCAACTATATAATCTTTGGCGACATGCATTCGTAGTTTATTAGTTAAATCCTACTTATAAACCAGGATAGGGGTATAGTAGGTAATTAAATCACAAACGTTTTTTATTAACCGTATGTGTACATGGCCTTTCATCCTCCTCTCGCTCATCTTGTCACCCCGCTGCCGCAGACGGCTTACAGCGCAAGCTTGCGCAGCGCGCGGGGGCGTTCTTTTGGACAAACGGTGGCTCGAAGTGGCGCCAACGAATAGTCGGTGAGCCTGTTCCCGCGCAAGCTTCCCACCCGACTCGGTGAAATCCCCCAAAATCCCAATGCTTACCGGCCTGCTATATAAACCCTCACGGCCGGCGAGTCATGCGTAGCATTTTCTCCTCCCTCCATGTAGCTTATCTCGTCTGTTGCTCCCACAATCACCAATGGCACTGGTCCGTTGCTCAACCACTTCACCGTCATCAGAGGACAGCTCTAGCTGGGAGGCTACACCGCGGCGGCAGCGTAGTCCCCGGTGTAGTGTAGTGCGCGTGGCGTCCCTATTGGGTGAGCGTGGAACACCCACCACACACTCCGCCGCCGCTGCCCGTCGACAGCTGTTACCGGCTGCCGTTGCCACCACACCACTGTCGAAATCTAGGGCCATCGCCCGCTCCGCCGCTGCGACCCAAAGGTGGGAGGTGGCCGTCGTGGCCGCCACCCCACTGCCAGCCATCGTGGCCATCACCCGCTCCACCATCGCGGCCCGAAGGCGGGAGGTAGTGGTTGTGGCCGCCACCCCATCATCGGTCGTCGTGGCCGCCAGCCCACCATCAACCGCTGGGGTCATCACCTGCTCCACCACCGCCGCCCAAAGGCGGGAGGAGAAGGTGGAGGCCCGCACGTGCGTCAGCGACCTTGCGCGCTACACCGAATTCCTGCGGGAGGAGGAGGAGTGCCTCGTCGAGCACACAAAGAGCCTTACCGCCGCCGTGGCCGCGGCACACGCTGCCTCAAAGGCGAGGAATCAGGAGATATACGAGGAGAACTACTGCTTTGAGAGGTGTCGTCTAGAGCGGCAGAGGGCGTTCGAGGTGAGCGTCGCTGAAGGTGCAGCAGCGGGAGGCACCGTATTGCAGTTGTCTAGCTCGCCGGTAGGCTCCTCCTCCTCTGCCTCTTACTGAGCGCGCTCGGCAGAGGAGAGGCTACCAGAAGTAGTACAAAGCCCCTCCATAGTAGTAGTAGTATTTAGGGGCTATTTTGTTCAGTTTATCTGACTATAGATGTGGTGGAACTGTACAACGTACTTAAAATTAGCTAGTATATATAGTTGAACTAGCTATTTCAGTACATGGTTGGCAACAATTGGGGAAAAGTTTGGTCGGTTCAGCTGTCGATTTGAACTGTTTGTATAAAGAACAACTGCTTAATCTATGAATGAAATCTATGCTTAATTACTGAATTTTAGTTGCAAAAATTAGATAGTGCTAGTGATTTTTAGCTGCATATTTTGACAAATCGCAGTGTTACAAGGTTGACAAATGGCAACGTTACTAGATCAACAAATGTCAATCTTTCCCGTTTGACAAATGGCAACATATCCAATATGACAGATGCAAATCTTACCAAATTGTTTGTACGTGGTTGCACATGGGTCATCCAAAACAACCGTTTGCATTGAAGGGATGCACAAATCCTGCGCTGCGAATTTTCCCTTGGCTTAAGGGGAAGACCATAGCTCTCACTTTGCACATAGGTGTTCTATCTAAAACGTTTGCGATCAAGAGCTACACAAATCCTGCTCGGCACATTTTTCCCTTGGCTTCCTGGGGAAGCTGCCGGTTTGCATACGGGTGTTCTAATTAAAACGTTTGCGATTGAGTGTTTTATATTTTAAAACCATTGACGTTTTTTTCAAAAGAAATCGTTTGATAAGTCTATACATTAAGGGAGAAAAAAGCAAGTTCGGTCAAACCATATCGTTCATTCAGTCACACTGCGAATTTATATTCATATGATCGAGATACGGTATTAAACCCCCCCAAAAAAACTATTTCCGGCGGCGGCGAAGACTGCGTGTCGCGCCATCGTTGTCGTTGTCGTCCTCTGGGACGCCGTTGTTGAAGTCTTCAAGGCAGCACAAAAAGTTCTTCACTTGTAAATCAAACATCAAGTCGTCGCGCGATCGACAGGCAGGGCGCGGGAGGACGGCAACTGGCGGCGCTGAAAGGTAGCGGTCGACGGCGGTGTCCCATGCCGCTGAGGGGGGCACATGCACGGGCACGGGCGTGGTGGGTGCAGCCAAACGCACGGGGACCGGCGCCGTAGTGGGTGGAGGGGAGCGCACGGGCACGGGCGGTGGCGCTGGCATGTACACGAGCTCGCGTGGGTCCGCGGAGACCTCGCTGACGCCCGCGGCTTCCAGCTCTACGATAGTGCTCGGCGACCAGCCTGTCAATGCTACGGGGATGGTCGCTGGCGCGGGCGCGGGGATGGGAGCTGGGACGCGAGCGGGGGCAGCAACCGCCTCGACCAGCTCGTTCAGGGCGATGTCCATGAGGCCCCATTCCTCCTTATTTTCTATCTCCTCCGGCTCAGAGTCGACTTCACTAAACTTGAAAGACTAGTGGCAGATGATCCTTCTGCGCCAGGGCGTTGGTGGAGGTCTGCGAGAGGGAGGGGAATGGGAGGCGAACAGTAAGGCCGTCCGTATTAAATAGCGGCTCGGGTGCCATTAATGGAGAGGAAGGCAGGTGGCCATGGAAGTCAAAGGGCTCGCTTCCCAGCGAGCCCGCATAGCGTATAGCTGATACGTCTCCGTTGTATCTATAACTTTTGATTGCTTCATGCCAATATTATACCTCTTTCACATACTTTTGGCAACTTTTTATATGATTTATTGGACTAACGTATTGATCAAGTGCCTAGTGATAGTTCCTGTTTTCTGCATGTTTTTGTATCACAGAGTATCCATATCAAACGAAGTCCAAATGCAATAAAAAATACAGAGATTTATTTTGGAATATTTGTGATTTTTGGGAGTTGGAATCACAAACGGAGGCCCACATAGGGCACGATACACCAGCGCACGGGCCAGGAGCCTGGTGCGCGGTGGTGGGTTGTACCCACCTCGTACGTCGGTTGGAGCTGTACTTTGGGCGAAGGAAGCTTATATCCAGAAAAAAAATCGTGTTAAAATCTCAGCGCAATCGGAGTTACGGATCTCCGGGAATATAAGAAGCGGTTTTCTGCCTGATCTGGGGAGCGCGAAACAGAAGAGAACAGAGAGGGAGATCCAATCTCGGAGGGTCTCCCGCCCCTCCGCCGCCATGGAGACCAAGGACCAGAGGGGGAACTCTCCTCCCCATCTAGGGGGGAGGCCAAGGATGAAGAAGAAGTAGGGGGCTCTCTCCCCTCGCTTCCAGTGGCGCCAGAGTGTCGCCGGGCCAATGATCGTGACGGCGATCTACATCAACAACCTTGCTACCGTCAACACCAACTTTCTCCCCCTCTATGCAGCGGTGTAACACCTCTTCTCCCTGCTGTAATCTCTACTTAAACATGGTGCTCAACTCCATATATTATTTCCCAATGATCTATGGTTATCCTATGATGTTTGAGTAGATCCGTTTTGTCATATGGGTTAATCGTGATCTTGGTTGGTATGATTGTATATTTTATTTCTGGTGCTGCCCTACGGTGCCCTCCATCTCGCGCAAATGTGAGGGCCCCCCGCTGTAGGTTGTTGCAATATGTTCATGATTTGCTTATTGTCAGTGTTGCGAGAGTGACAGAAACTTAAACGCGGATAGGTGGGTTATGGCGTATGGGAGTAAAGAGGACTTGATACTTAATGCTATGGTTGGGTTTCACGACCTTAATGATCTTTACTAGTTGCGGATGCTTGCTAGAGTTCCAGTCATAAGTGCATATGATCGAAGTAGAGAAAGTATGTTAGCTCATGCCTCTTCCTCATGTAAAATTGCAAGAATGATTACCGGTACTTGTTATCGATTTCCTAGAGACAAATAACATTCTTGTTCACAAACGCTATCCACTTTTATTACCTTGCAATTTATTCGTAGTTTTATTCTTGCAAAGTAGTTCTAGCATCACACCTACAAAATAGTTTCATACTTGTTTCCGGTAAAGCAGACGTCAAGCGTGCGTAGAGTTGTATCGGTGGTCGATAGAACTTGAGGGAATATTTGTTCTACCTTTAGCTCCTCGTTGGGTTCGACACTCTTATTTATCAAAAAGGCTACAAACGGTCCCCTATACTTGTGGGTTATCAAGACCTTTTTCTGGTGCCGTTGCCGGGGAGCAATAGCGTGGGGTGAATATTCCCGTGTGTGCTTGTTTGCTTTATCACTAAGTAGTTTTTGTTTCCTGTTCTAAGTTGTTCTCTATCTTTAGTTATGGATATGGAACACGAAACACCAAAACGTTAGTGGTACTTGCTACTCATGGAGATGGGGAACCTCCTAAAACCCTCGATGCTCGTTATTTGAAAAATATTATGCACTACTTTGATAATCCTGAGAAAACCCCATTCAACTTGATAATGGGAGTAACGTTGGATCAATGTGAATACTTTAGGGATTATCGCTTGACTCAAAAGGGAAAAAAATTATGGGATCAAATTGAAATGTTGCAATGGTATGCTTGGGATTTATGCCAGAGATATGATTATACTTGTTGCTCTAGGATGAATGCTCCACATCTTCCTTTTTCATGTGAATTTAATGATAACGAAACCTTGGCTTCTTATGCTAATGGTATATATGATTACTATGATGCGGAATGAATAGAAGAATTTGTTGCTTTTAAGGGTGTTTATGAAATTGAATCTTTGTTTGAAAAGTTTGAAGATTTTGATGATTCAGTTTATAGACCTGAAAATTTTGCTATCCTTAATTATTGCTATGATAATTATAAATACAATTCCGATATTGATGCATTTATTGAGAAAGTCTCCGCTGTGCAAGAAGGGACTAATATTTTGCAGGAGTCTAAAGAAGAAGGAATTGATGAAACTGTGAGCTCATTGGATGAAAAAGATGATGAGGAGAGCAAAGAACAAGCGAAGGAAGACCAGATTGATCACCCGTGCCCGCCTTCTAATGAGAGTAACGCTCCAACTCATACATTGTTTAATGTTCCTTCGTTCTTATTGAAGGATGAATGCTATGATAATTGCTATGATCCCGTTGATTCTTTCGAAATATCCCTTTTTGATGAACTTGACGCTTACTATGCTTGTGGCCAAGATGCCAATATGAATTATGTTTATGGAGATGAACTTGCTATAGTTCCTTATGTTAAGAATGAAATTGTTGCTATTGCACCCACACATGATAGTCCTATTATCTTTTTGAATTCTCCCAACTACACTATATCAGAGAAGTTTGCTCTTGTTAAGGATTATATTGATGGGTTGCCTTTTACCGTTGCACATGATGATTTTGATGAATATAATATGCATGTGCTTGCTGCTCCTACTTGCAATTATTATGAGAGAGGAACTACATCTCCGCCTCTTTATGTTTCCAATACGAAAAATTGCAAGAAACTACTTATGCTATGTATTGGCCTTTACTTGATGTGCATGAATTGTTCTTGTATGGCATGCCGATGCATAGGAAGAGAGTTAGACTTCTTCATTTCTTGATATATGTTGCTTTGTGCTCACTACTAAATGCCAAATCATTGTTAATTCAAATTGGCTTTGATATACCTTGGGATCCGGGTGGATTCATTACTTGAGCACTTATGCCTAGCTTAATGGCTTTAAAGAAAGCGCTGCCAGGGAGACAACCCGGAAGTTTTAGAGAGTCATTTATTTCTGTTGAGTGCTTTTATATAGTTCAAAAACAAAAAAATATAGAGGGGAACTTAAAACTTCACAAAAAGAAAAGTGAAAGTGAGATAGACGAGCATTGTGAAAGTGGGGGATGTCCTTGAACTTTGTTCATCCTCATGGAAACTTTGTGAATCTTAATTATAGAAACTTTTCAACAAAAATAATTATCCCCTTCTAAAATTCCATTGTATTATAAAAATAATGTGCCAAGATTTGCCTTTAGGATGCTTAGATGCTTGTTGGTTTGTGCGGTGCAAAACAGAAACTTTGGCTGTAGTGCACGATTTTACATTTTTTCCTGGAACGTCAAATGGTTCTGAAACTTTTTGCACTGTCTTTCCATGTCACATCAATCTAGCCGGTAACACCTCATATCACTTTGCGGCCTCACGCACGGTATTCCCACGGGTGTCGCCTTACCATGGCCCGAGACCGTTTGCGCCTTTTGGCTCACGTATATGATAGTGTCGCTAGCATCCATATGACAGAGAACCCGGGCCGACATGACTAGTCGTGAACCCAAAGTGGCACTAACTTACGGGGACATGCATACATGAATCAACATCGAGCATGTCGGTTAGCAGCGTGCGAATCCGGCCTGTACCACTGGGCTAAAAGGACTCCGGTGAACCGGGCTGTAGCGGGCTAGGCAGGACTCCGGATGTCACCGCGTGACATTTCCCCGAAGGGACAGACACATGAACAAAGTGAATCACATGCCGGCCAATCAAGTGTTCCGGAGCAGTAGTGCTGGGCTAGCAGGACTCCGGTGAACCGGGCTGTAGCGGACTACTATGGCTCATGGAAGCACAAGACTACATTTCCCCATAAGAGAGGCTACCAAGTATAAACAACTAGGTTGTCGGATCCCACACAAACCAAGCATTTCAATCATACACACAATATGCTCGATATGTGTAAATACAACATGGCATCATAGCATAACTCTACGACTCAAGTATTTATTCATTAGGCTCCGAGGAGCCAAGATATTAGAAACATGGGTCTCATGACCCAACATTCAGAGCATAAAAGTCAAAGCACATGCGGAAGCTTAACATGTCTGAGTACAGACATCTACAAATGAAAAAGGCTGAGAAGCCTGACTATCTACCAGATCCTGCCGAGGGCACAAGTTCGTAGCTGAGGTATCAAGCTAAACGTCGAAGTCCACACGAAACAACTAGCGAGACTGACGTCTCTCTGCAAAACATAAAATAGGCAAACATGAGTACAAATGTACCCAGCAAGACTTACATCAGAACTAGCTACATATGCATCAGTATCAACAAAGGGGGTGGTGGAGTTTGACTGCAGCAAGCCAGCTTTGACTCAGTGGCTATCCTAAACTATGACTGCAAGTAACTCTTTTGAGGTGGCGCACATGAGTCCACATATTCATCATATCAATACACCACTATGGATCCGCTCCCGTCTCCATATGAGAAGGCCATCCATAGCACTCACGCTTATCTTGCGAGTTTTAGAGTATCCACTTTCACTTGTCTATGAACTGTATAGGCAACCAAGTAGTCCTTTACCGCGGACGCGGCTATTCGAATAGATGATGTTAACCCTGCAGGGTGTACTTCTTCACACGCGCTCTCACCACTTATCGCCGTTTACACGACATTTACTCGGCAACCTTCAAGCGGAAGCCCGGTGAGGGTGTTGGCCACGGCCTACCTAAACACTCAAGCCTCTAGTCCAGGTTTATCGCCTATTCAGGTTCCATCCGCAGGGAGTCCGGCCAAGGTTTCCACATACGGCCCCGAACGAGGTGTATAGGGTTCCGAGACACCAAACGGGCGCCTGGCATGCCCGGCCACGTGCCTACCGCATCACAGCCCACCCCTCGGGTCAGCGATGCGCATGGCCTCCAGCATACTACAAACACCAGAAACTACTTGCAACTCCTGGACAGAGGACAAGGGTGGATAAGAAGCCGAGAGGGTCCATTGGTTTCGGGGCCAATGCATGGTAGTAGCTGAATCTTAAATCACAGATACATATCTCAGTGCTTAAGGACAGTTCCAATGAAACAACCCACCATGTACTCCTACATGGCCTCTCATCGATACCTTTACCAAATCATGTTCACACACTTAGCTCACACCCAGTAGGACATGTTCATCACCATTCCAATTCATCCCCGATGAATCAGACCTGACTCAACTCTAAGTAGTAGCAGGCATGACAAACAAGCATGAATGAGTAGGCACATCAGGGCTCAAACAACTCCTAATCATGCTAGTGGGTTTCATCTATTTACTGTGGCAATGACAGGTCATGCAGAGGAAAAGGGGTTCAGCTACCGCAGCATGTAACAGTTGAATCGATGTTGTCCTAATGCAGTAAAAGAGAGCAGGAATGAGAGAGTGGGATTGTATCGGAATGAACAAGGGGGTTTTGCTTGGCTGGCACTTCTAAAGATGATATAGCTCTTCATCGCTGTCATCGAACTCATCAACGGAACATACGTCTACCGAGGGGGAACAACCACCGGCAAACACAGAAAGAACACAATCAATGCAATGCACAATATGATGCATGATCATGACATGTCAATATGCTGTGATTTGAGCTAATGCAGCTAAGAACAGAAGGGTTTGAGTTGATTTGAACCAAAGGTTCAAATTCAAACTAAGAACTTATAAAGTGCATTATCATGTTTTGATCTAAACAACAAGGTTAATGTCGGGTGGTAGGTACGACATATGCCAACGGGTGGCTTATCATTGTGGGAGCCAGTAAGACATCGCCGGTGCCTGGAAACGGGATAAGGCGAAGACATGCACGCCGGCGAATCTTACCCAGGTTCGGGGCTATCCGTGGAGATAACACCCCTAGTCCTGCTCTGCGGGGTCTCCGCATGATCACTAGATCAACACAAGTGGCTACAAGTGGCTCCTTGAGCTGTTTTGCTAGACGAGGAAGAAGGGCAAGGCTAGCTCTCCTCTTCTCTCTACGTGGTGTCTAAAATTCTCAGAGATCAACCCTTTGCATGGGTGCCCTGGGGGGTTTATATAGGCCTACCCCCAGGGGTACAATGGTAATCCGACTGGATGCGGGTCCAGGCCGTCAGTGTCTGTATCCGCCGGCTTCTCCGCCGGCCGTTGGGGCCCACCGACTGGTGGGTCCCGCCGGCTGCTGGTTACTGTAGCCTCGCCCCTGATGACGAGGGCTTTGCTGAGGTAAGCATGGCTACAGTGTCGCCGTCCGGCGGACTCTCACTGCAGCCTTACCTCGTCTTGTCTTCTTAATGATGCACATACTTCGAGGGAGTGAGGTAGCCGGCTATTGGGAGCCGGCTACACCCCAGGCCGACTAAAAGGGGGCTTGACCGCCTTTGAGCATCTCTCTGGCTGTAGGGGCCCGCCGCCCGCGGGCCGTACTGACAACCCGTAGTGGGTGGCGTCATGGTCAACATGGCTACAGTGCCGCGCCGGACGGGGGATGGCCGACCCGTACGGCGCACTGTGGCCATGCGTGCTCCGGGATTCGAGGGGTGGCAGACTTTACTGTAGCCACGCCCGGTCTTGTCACCGTTATGTGGGTGCTATCCTGGAGGGTGCGATCTTGGCCGCTTCCCGGGAGTCGGTCTTCTTGTGTCCGGCTTCTTGGAGTCGGCTTTCTTGTGGCCGGCTTCTTAGAGTCGGCCTTCTGTTGGCTCTCTTCAGGAGGGTTTCAGGGTCGGGCCGCCTTCCATCAGTCGGCCTGTGAGATGGCCGGCCAAGGGAAGGCGGCCCCGTGCTTTGGGTGCTTGAAGGCTCGATCGGCCTGATAATTTTTGAAGAGCCAGGGGGAGTTGGTTAGGCTACCCGTGGTCATTTACTCCGACAGTAGTCCCCGAAGCTGGTTGGGATTCGCGGCTGAAAGGAGGACAAGAAGCTTAATCAGCTTCCTATCTTGAGGAGCCAGCAGCTAGGAGCCGGCTTTGATCAGGTGCGCCGTCTTGGTGAGGCCTCAAAATCTGAAGGCGGGAATCAGCTGGCGCGTGCGCCTGGTTGCGGGCCGGCCGCTTGCCGCCCGCGCACCACGTGGCGCCCTTCGGCTGGGAGAGCCTGCCAACCCACGCGCGTGACAGGACGCCGCCGCAGGCCGGGGCCTGCCACTTCCACGCCTCAGCCCGGGTGTGGATCTTCTGTGGCCCAAAACGGGCCATTCGCCTTCCAACGGCAGTTTCCGCACGCCGTTAGGGTGCAATAATCGCGGGACGTGGGGGAGTGGGCGCAGTTAATCCCATGCACCCCCCATGCCTCGCCTCCTCGGCTTAGCCGCACGAGGCTATAAATAGGGGGAGGAGGTGGAGCGGCAGACGCTCGCACGCTCGCCCTCGCTCCGCCATCTCCTTCTTCTTCTTCTTCATCGCCGTAGCCCGTCGCTGCCGCGCCGTCCCTCCAGTCTTTGCACTACCCCGCAGCTTCGCCGCCGCGGGGCCGTGCTTTCGCCGTCGCCGCGCCTTTTTTCATCGGCTTCTTGCCCTCATGTCGCGCGGCGGAGACTGGGACGGCTCCAACGTCCACGAGGACCACATCGACTTCCTCCGCAAGACGCGGCGGTTGCCCGGCAAGGAGCATGTGCGGGTCCGTCTTGCGCCGGTGCGGGAGATCTCGCCGGCGCCGGAGGAGGGCGAGCGGGTGATCTTCCGCTTGCACTTGCCGCGCGGCCTTGGCCTGCCTGCGAGCGGCTTCTTCCGCTCCTTCCTCGAATTCTACCAGCTCCAGCCGCACCACCTCACTCCAAACACGGTGGTGCTGCTGTCCGCCTTCGTCACCTTGTGCGAGGGCTTCCTCGGCGTCCTTCCCACCCTCGAGCTCTGGGGGGAATTCTTCCAGACCAAGCTCGGTACCGCTATGAGGGGCGTGCCGGCTCAGAGCGGCGCCTTCATCGCGATGCGGAGGCCGGTAGCCGACAACCCCTTTCCTCCCATCACGCTGATCCAGTCGGTGAAGCGCTGGCAAAAATCCTACTTCTATGTGAAGAACGTCGCTCCGCAAGGCGACTTCGTCAACTTGCCGGCTTATGCAGCCGGCCCGCCGGCTGGGAGGCGGCCCCAATGGTCCTATCGTGCCAGAACACTGTCGCCGGCAGGAGCCGCTGCCGTCGCGCGACTTCGGGTAATGATCCAGTCGGAGGGCCTGACCGGGCCCGACCTGCTGGCCGCCTTCGTGGCGCGCCGGGTGCTCCCGCTCCAAGGCCGCCCTCATATGATTTGTCAAATGAGCGGCCAACTCGATCCGAGTCGGATGTGCACCAAGGAGATGCCTCATGCGGAGGTAGCTCTCATGGTGAACTACCTTGCGAACTGCAAGCTCGCCGACGAGTGGCGATTTGGCAAGGAGCCGTACTCCCGTGCCAATCCGCCGCCTATGGTAAACTTTCTTTTTCTTCTCTTCTTCACTTTTGTCACCAAGTTTCTCTTGGCCGACTCTGACCAGTCGGCTTGTCTTGACAGAGCCCCCTCCTTCGACCGGCAGCCGGGGCAGCGGGGGTGGAGCACCAATATCTCCCCGACCGGACGGCGCACGACTCGGACGACCCCGACTTGGGGCGGCCGCTCTGGACGACGACATCGAGGGGGGAGGCGGCGAGGCAGGCGGCTCCGGGCTTGGAGCCAGCTTCGACGACTGGCCGGATGATGACGAGGCGGAGGTCGTCCCGCGCCGCCAGCCAGCGTCCGATCAGCACGACTCGGGCTCATCTGGCGCGTCGGCTGGCCGAGGCGGCACGCAGAAGTGCCGGGCCGCGCCGAGCCTATTCGGCAGTCAGCCAAAGAAGCCCAAGAGCGCGGCGGCGGCGACCAGGCGGGACGAGGCGGCCGCGAAGGCTGCCCGCTTCCGCAAGGTGGTGAAGCAGCCGCAAGTGGTTTCGGCGTAAGTGTCAATTCTCTCACGTATTCCTTCTTCTTTTTCGTTGATATTCTTCCGAGTCCTTGTCTTGACTTAAAAAATACAGGGCTCCGCTTTCTCTTGAGCGGACCGCTGCCGCCTCCGTGGTTGGAGCGGCGGGTGGATCTGGAAGCGCCCGCTGCGTGGACCTCCGTGCCGAGCTTCAAGCGGCGACGGAGCGGAACGCGCAGGAGGAGCGGGAGGCAGAGGAGCTGAGTGCGGCTGCTGCCATGGTGGCGCAGGAGATGATGGAGAGGTCGGCGGAGGCACAAGCCGACGCGGCAGCCAAGGATCAGGCGGAGGCTGCAGCCGCAGAGAGGGCGGCGGAGGCCCTGCGTAACCAGCCTCCGCTGCTTGTCATCCCCCTTCGCGATGTGGCGCCCGAGGTCCCGGTGCCCCCGCCGGAGGAAGCCGGTGGTGACCGGCTGGCGGTGGAGAGGGAGGAGGGCGATGTTGTCGTCCCGGAGACGGAGGCGGCACCGCCGTCGCCGACTAGGGCGGACCAAGGAAGCCGGCCTAGCGAGCCGCCCGTGCAACCGGTTGGAGGCGAGCCAGCTGCGGGGACATACCTTGTGGTTCGGTCGCCATCGCGCCAGCGCGCCGGGAAGGCGACTTCGGCGCCGGGCCAGTAGAAGGCCGCGAGCTCTGGCTCGTGGGCCCAGGATCTGGAGGCGGCCAGCGCCAGCTCGCCGGGATGGACGCTGGGTGGTGGGACGGCCGTGTTGAACGTGGCGGTGCAAGAAGTCCGGAACTGGCTTCAATCCCAAGCCACCGTGCTGAAACAGTATAATCAAGAGTTCCTCGCGACGCGGACGGCCATTCGGGTGAGTCTTCCTGCTTTTTTGTTTCTTGTTCTTGATTTCTTCCGTGGGGGCGCGTCAGCGCACCCACTGGGTGTAGTCCCCGAGTTCCGAGTCGGCTGCTGAGCAGGCCGCTTGGAACTTCTTAGTAGACTTTGGTTGCTATCTTGCTCTTATTTGCTCCTCTGTCCTATTTGCAGGACTATCACAACCTCCGCGCGGCTACCTTCAACTCCCAGGGCCGGGAGCTGAATCAGAAGACCCTTGATCTGACCGAGAGCCGGAGTAAGTGCTTCGTCTTTTATCTCACGTGGGGGCGCGTCAGCGCACCCACTGGGTGCAGTCCCCAAGATTCGGGCCGACTGCTGAGCAGTCAGGCCGGATCTTCCCCGGCGACTTCTTTCTTATTGCCCCTTTTTCTTTCTTTACCATATCTGCAGAGGCCAATGCTGACCTGAGGGAGCAGTTGGGTGGGGCCCAGACCGCCCTTCGCGCCAAGGAAGCCGAGTGCAACGCCTTGGCTCAGGAGCGTGACCGCTTGGTCAAGAAGCTGGCCGACCAGGAGGAGAGCCATAAGGCGGCCCTGAAGGCGGCACAGGACAGCGAGGCCGCCCTTCAAGCCGAATACGAGACCGAGGCGGCGAGCTGGGCTGAGGCAAGGCAAGCGCTGAGCGACGGCTACGGCCGGATCGAAGATTTGGTTGACGGTAGGCCGCCTTCTTCTTCGTCCCTTTGCTTGCCGCCTGCCATTTGGTCCATTTTCTGACCTCGTGTCTTCTTCCTTTCTTCTCTTGCGCAGAGTACTTCCCTGGTTACTCTGTTGCCGCCAACCAAGTCATCGAGGCCCGCCGCGACGCGCAAAGGCAGGCTGGAGCTGAGATTGCGCCGGATGCTCGCCGGTCGCTTGAGGAGCAGCTTCTGGCGATCCAAGCCCGCCTCCAGCCGGCTCACCGCATGCTCCGCCGTCTTCAGCACGTTGGGGCGCAAATGCTGGTTGCCCTCTGGCCCGGCGAGGTGATTCCCCGTACCCCCAGTCGGACTGCCGACTAGCTGGAGGTAGTGGTTGGCCGCTTCGAGGCCTGGAAGGCTTCTGCAGCTCGGTCAGGCGCTAGGCGGGCGCTGGAGTTCGTCCGAGCTTGGTATCCTCGGCTGGATTTGGCCCAGCTGACCACCTGGCGGCAGGAGGCCAACGAAGAGCTGGAGGTGGTGCGGCCGGCTATCATCCAGCGTGCCTCGGCGATCGCCAACTACACCGACACCAGTGCCTTTGCCCCTGAGGTGAATGATGACGGTGTTGCTCAGCCGGAGGAGTGGTTTGGGCTGAACCCAGCAAATGGTGAAGACTCGGCGGAGGAGATCGACTCTAGCGACGAGGGCGAAGAGGAGGAGGGAGCGGATGGTGAAGACGCCGTGCCAGACGATGGAGCAACCGGCCAGCCTCAGCTTGATCGTGCCTCTAGCAATGAGGCGCGTGCGAGCGCGCCGCCTGCAGCCGGTGATGATCAAGCCGAGACTCGCTAGCCGGCCACTCCTCCATCCAGCACTGGCGTCTCCACTGACCTGCCCAGCTCGCCTGTTGCACCTTTGGCCTGATCCGCCGTCTTTGCTTCCCTGTTTATTGCTCTTTGAACAATATTTGTTAAATTTGCGCAGTTCCACCCACTGGGGGTGTATTCAAACTATGTTGAACGCCGGCCTTTTGAAGGCCTTTTGTGTAAATATAATCATGCATGTGCTTGGCTTCCGATTGTATTTGCCTTTCATCCTTTGGCTGTTTCCTTTGCCGCCCTCCTTGGTCGCCGCCTTCCCATCCGGACAGCTGCTCTGCAGTCTGTGGCTGGAGAAGGGCTTGGCCGTTTGGGAGGGCAAGTACTCTAGCTTTTTAGATTGTAGCAAGGTGAATCAGAAGCCGGCCAGCCGGCTGTTCTAACAGCCGGTTGGCGGGGTGGGAGGCCAGCTTGTGTTATATAAGTTCGTTAGTCCTTAGCCGTTTTTCATGTGGGCATCCTTTCCTGCCTTTGGCTCTTGCCAGTCGGACAGTCGATTCTTCGAGCTGCGACTTTCAACAAGAGAGGGCTTGGGTGCTGGCACACTACTTGTCCGACTGCAGGTAGAACTTTAATATAACTCAAGGCGGCAAGTCCCCGAGCCGACTGATCGAACCCGGTGCCAGACAGGGAAACAAATGTAGTAATACATTCATAGGTATGACACTCATCATACATAGATAAAAGAGGGTAGTCCCCGAGTGCTCCTCGGGGGGCCCGTTGTCTTGTACTTAATACAAAAGGTAGCGTGGTACATACTGCATTTAGCTGTAAAATCTTCGGAGGAGATTGGCGTTCCATGGTCATTCCGACTCCTTGCCGGAATCATCTCTCTTGCGTGCCTTCGGCTTCTGTGTGTCGATTAGGTAGTAGGAGTCGTTGCCTAGGGCCTTGCTGATGACAAAGGGGCCTTCCCAAGGGGCCGAGAGCTTGTGCTGACCGGCTGTCCGCTGGATCAGCCGGAGCACAAGATCACCTTCTTGGAAGGATCTTGGCTTGACCTTCCGGTTGTGGTAATGGCGCAGACCCTACTAGTAGATGGCGGAATGGCTGAGTGCTAATAGCCAGCCCTCTTCCAGTAGGTCAACATCGTCCTCTCGCGCTTCCTTAGCCTCCGCCTCGGTGTACATGGTGACCCGAGGTGAGTCGAACTCAATGTCAGTTGGGATGACGGCCTCGGCACCATATACAAGGAAGAAAGGGGTGAAGCCGGTTGACTTGTTCGTGGTGGTACGCAGACTCCAGAGGACGGCGGGCAGCTCGTCGAGCCAGCAGCCGGCCGAATGCTCCAGTGGTACGACCAGTCGGGGCTTGATGCCGGAGAGGATGAGGCCGTTTGCTCGCTCGACTTGGCCGTTTGACTGCGGGTGGGCTACAGACGCTAAGTCCAGTCGGATGCCCTGTGTCGCACAGAAACGTGCCAGTGCTCCTTTGGCAAAATTCGTGCCATTGTCGGTGATGATGTTGTGTGGTATGCCATACCGGGTTGTGATATCTGCGATGAATGTCATGGCAGTCGGCCCGTTCAGTTCCTTGATTGGCTTCGCTTCAATCCACTTGGTGAATTTGTCCACGGTGACAAGCAGATGTGTCATGCCGCCGCGCGCCGTCTTGAATGGGCCCACCATATCCAGCCCCCAGACGGCAAAGGGCCATGTGAGGGGGATGGTCTTGAGTGCAGAAGCCGGCAGGTGTTGCTTGGAGCTGAAGACTTGGCACCCTTTGCAGTATTTGACTAATTCCTTGGCGTCGTCCAAAGCAATCGGCCAGAAGAACCCATGGCGGAAAGCTTTGGCGACGAGTGATCTTGAGGCCGCGTGGTGGCCGCATTCGCCTTGGTGGATGTCCTTGAGGATTGCTATGCCCTTCTCTGGCTCGACGCAGCGCTGCAAAACTCCAGTGACGCTGCACCTAACGAGTTCTCTGTTTACTATTGTGTATGCTCCGGCTCGGCGTTGAACTTGTCTTGCCGAGATCTCGTCAGTCGACAGCTCTTTGTTTACCAGGAAGTTGAGGATGGGTTGGGCCCATGATGGAGCTGCGACTTCTTCTATTGCCAATACGGCTACTGCGACCAGGGTGGGTGGGTTGGGTGGTGAAGAGTTGGAGTCGGCCGCCGCCTGTTGTGTCGTTGCAGTCCCCGGGCCGACTGCTGCAGTCCCCGGGCCGGGTTCTGAAGTCCCCGGGCCGGGTGCGACTACGGCAGTCCCCGGGCCGCCTGTTGAAGTCCCCGAGCCGCCTGCTGGGTTCCCCAAGTCGGATCCAACTGCATCAGGGTCAGGCGGTACGAAGATGGAGTCTGATTCTGGAGACGGCTTGACAGACGGCTTGAGGAGGCGTTGGAGAGAGACGCCGGTTGGGATAGCTTGTTGGGTGGAACCGATTCATGCCAGGGCATCTGCTTGCTCGTTGTCGGCCCGTGGCACGTGGAGGAACTCGCATCCTTCAAAGTATCTGCTGATTTGCTGAACGAGGAATCGGTAGCTCGCCATGTTTACGTCCTTGGCGTCCCAGTCGCCAGATGATTGTTGGACTACCAAATCCGAGTCGCCATAGCACAGGATCCGGTGGATGCCGAGCTCTTTGTATCTGAGTTTGTCGCCCTTGGGAGAGGTGAGGACGATGCCGGCTCCCAAGCCGGTGCGCATCTTGGATCCATCGAAGTGCATCCGCCAATGAGTGGAGTCGGGAGCTGGCGGTAGGTACTGGGTCTCGGCCCAGTCGACAAGGAAGTCGGCCAATGCTTGGGACTTGATGGCGGTGCGAGGCTGGTAGAAGATCGTGTAAGGAGCCAGCGCAATGGCCCACTTGGCCACCCGGCCGGATGCATCCCGGCTGCCTATGATCTCGTCAAGCCGGGCAGTACATACGACCGTGATGGGGTGTTCTTGAAAGTAGGGCTTCAGCTTCTTGGCGGCGAAGTACACTCCATAGCACATCTTCTGGTAGTGCGGGTAGTTTTGCTTCAAGGTGGACAGTACTTCGCTCAAATAATACACCGGCCTCTGGACTAACTGAGATCGGCCTTCTTCTGGGCGTTGGACCACAATAACTGTGCTGACCACTCGGCTAGTCGCGGCAATGTAAAGGAGCATGGGCTCTTTCTCAGTCGGCGCCGCCAAGACAGGCGGCGTGGTCAGCATCTTCTTCAACTCGTGAAAAGCTTGGTCTGCTTGGTCGTTCCACTCGAAGTGGGTGGACTTTTTCATGAGTCGGTACAGGGGGAGAGCCTTTTCTCCCAGCCGTCCGATGAAGCGATTCAGGGAGGCTAGGCACCTGGTAAACTTTTGGACGTCTCGCAGCTTGGTAGGAATCTGCATTCTCTCTATGGCCTTGATCTTCACTAGGTTGCACTCGATGCCGCCGCGTTCGGAGACCAAGAAGCCTAGAAGCTGGCCGGCTGGTACTCCGAACACACATTTCTCAGGGTTGAGCTTGATCTGAAACCGGCGCAGGTTGTCGAATGTTTCTCTGAGGTCTTCCAGCAGGGTGCCGCGCTTCTCCGTCTTCACCACAATATCGTCTACATAGACGTGGGCATTTCTGCCGAGTTGCTTGAGGAGGCATTTCTGCATGCAATGCTGAAAAGTGGCACCGGCATTTCTCAAGCCGAATGTCCTAGTCAGGTAGCAGAAAGCTCCGAATGGTGTGATGAAGGCGGTCTTCAGGCGGTCGGCTGGATCCAACTTGATCTGATGGTAGCTTGAGTAAGCATCCAAAAAACTCAACAGCTCGCATCTGGCTGTGGAGTCTATCACTTGATTGATTCGAGGTAAGGCAAACGGATCTTTGGGGCAAGCTTTGTTGAGGCTGGTGTAATCTATACACATGTGCCACTTATTGTTTTTCTTCAGTACGAGGACTGGGTTGGCAAGCCATTCTGGAAAAAACACCTCCATAATGAAGTCGGCTGCCAGAAGTCGGGCTATCTCTTCTCCTACAATCCTTCTCTTCAACTCCGACAGTCGGCGGAGGGGTTGTTTGACTGGTTTTGCATCCGCTCGGACGTGTAGCTTGTGCTTGGCGAAATCCTTCGGAACACCCGGCATGTCCTTTGGGGACCATGCAAAGATGTCCCAATTCTCACGGAGGAAATCAACGAGCTCGCCTTCCTATTTGCTGTCAAGGTTCGCACCTATGACGGCAAACCTCTCCGGGTTCTCTGGGTCCAGAAGTATCTTCTTTGTTTCCTTGGCCGGCTCGAAGGAGCCTTGAGCATCATACTCCTTGGGGTCAGGGGACAGGGCCAGCTGCTTGCCGGCCATGGCCACGACTCGGTCCAGCATCTTCTTTTCTTCGGCAATCACGAGGGACTCGGCCAGCCGGCTGCTGGCTGCAGCACACTCGGAGGATTTCTTGTAGTCTCCGGCTATGGTGATGATTCCCTTCGAACTAGGCATCTTCATCTTGAGGTAGGCGTAGTGGGGCACAGCCATGAACTTGGCCAAGGCAGGTCGTCCAAGCAACGCGTGGTAAGGGCTCTCTAGATCCACCACTTCAAACCAGATTGCTTCTCGGCGGAAGTGATCCTTGTCTCCGAAGAGAACATCTATCTTGATCTTGCCGATTGGTGAGCAGGACAGGCCGGGTACGATGCCATGGAACACAGTCCGGCTTGGCATGAGTTGCTTCGTCTTGATGTTCAGCTTCTCCATGGTCTCACGGTACAGTATGTTGATGCTGCTCCCTCCGTCAATCAGTACTCGGGAGAAACGGGTAGCTCGCCTTTCTGTCGCAAGGGTGGCGTCCAATACCAATGCATAAGAGCCGGGAGACGGCATCACCTCTGGGTGATCGGCCCGGCTCCAGCTGATAGGCTTCTCAGACCAATGCATAAACTCTGGGTTGTTGGAGGCGATCGCGTTGACTTCTTTCTGTTGTCAGCGCCGACTGCGTCTGTCTTCAGCTTGGCTTGTGAAGACGACGTAGGCGGCATGCTTGTTCGGGAACTCGTCTTGAATGGCTCCGACTGCTGGTCGAGCAGCCGGCTGCTGAGGGGCTGGAGGCGGCTGGCTAGCAGGTGGAGGCGGCACCAGTCCCTCGCCTTTGGAGATTCGCATGAGCCAATGACACTTTTGAGTCGTATGGTTGGACGGCTTCGCGCCGATGTGGAACTTGCAGGGGGCATCAAGGGTTTGCTCGTAGGAGAAAGCCGGCTGCCAAGCCAGCCTACCGCTCTTCTGCTTCTTGGGCACGGGCCGCTCTTCAGGTTGTTCGTCTTCGACTGTGGCTACTTGCCGACTGCTGGAAGGCGGCATAGGGGCCTTGCGCTTGTGGTCGTTCGGGTGCGGGCGTCGATTGGAATCACCGGCCGGCGTCTTGGGAGCCGGAACGAGCACCTTTTCAGAGGCATCCACTCGAAGCTCAGTCTTCATTGAAGAGTCGGCCGTGGCGTACTTGTCTGCTATGATTAGCAGCTCGTCGAGGGTAGTCGGCTCATCGCAGAGGGGTCGGTGCTTGAGGAGGGTGCCCTCTCGGCACCCGGCGGTGAAGTACTCTATGGCCTGAACCTCAAGCACCCCTTCGCAGGAGTTGCGGAGCTCGGCCCAACGCGTGAGGTAGTCGCGAGTTGATTCGTTGGGCCCTTGGAAGCACAAGGAAAGCTGGCGGGGCTTGGGAGGCCGCTTGTATGTGCTGGTGAAGTTGCGGATGAAGACTTCCGTGAAGTCTAGCCAGCTGTTGACACTGTAGGGCTTGAGGTTGTTCAACCAGGTGTGTGCCGTGTCTTGAAGCATGAGCGGGATGTACTTCACGGCAACGCGCCTGTTGCCGTTTGCTATGCTGACGTACTTCACGGCAACGCACCAGTCTTCCGGCTTCATGGAGCCGTTGTATTTTGGCGTGTCTCTTGGGAGTGAGAACCCTTTGGGGAAGGGCTCGTCGCGGATGCGGGGGCCAAAGCAAGGCGGGCCGACATCATCTTCTTCTTCTAGCGCCAGGGATCGCGCTAGGCGGTCGATCCGATGGCGGGCGTCATTCTCGCCGACTCCTTCGCGGTGGCCTAGTCGGTCGCCGAGGGTCGGATGCGTGACAGGCGGCAGGGTGGGATATCTCTCCCCACGAGGCGGGGAGGAGGCGGATTGCCTTGTCGTTCCACAGCTCGGGGCGGCCTTCTGCGTCGCGCTCAATGGTGAGCCGAGTCCGACTGCGGCTAGCAGCCGACTCCATGTCTTTTCTTGCGCGGGCGCCGCTTGCAGTCGGCGTCCGGGATGTTGCGTCGTGCTCTCGGCGTGGGGGAGGACTTTCAGTGTGGGCGCTGGCTTCATGCCGCTCTGCGACCGCGTCGATTAGCTGCTGGATGCGTCTAGTCATGTAGGGGAGCTCGTCGGCCCCCAGCCCGTTCAGCTCGTCTACGGCCGCCTGAGCGGCACGCAGGTTCTTGAGTGGCGTGGCGTAGACTGGGCGGTCTGCTCCCAGCATGCTGGCGATGGCCGCGCCGCGCTTCTTGACGATGCCGGCTTGGCTCGGCCCGCCAGGAGGCGGCGCGGCCGACTTCGCGCTGGTGAGCCTCAGTGAGGCGTCTCATGGATGCTATCTTCTGGCCCTCCGTCATGAGGGCGAGGTGGCGTGCCTCCAGTGTCTCGGGTCGTGTAGCGCTGCTTGTAGGGCGTCGTGGGCGTTCTCGCCTGAGGCGGCGCCATGGATGATGACCAGCACCTCAGTGACAGTGCTGCCGCCACTGTCGGCTCGAGGAAAAGGGTCGTCGATGATCACCATGTTGGTGGGGAAGGCATCAAGCGATGCCGTGTCGGAGTCGACAAGCATCGGGTCGGTGGAGCCGACCGACTCCAAATCCACAGCAGGCTCGCTGGAGACGTGAAGCTGGTCGAGGAGGCTGACGAGGCGGCTCTTGGGGCAGTCTATGCCCGCGTCGGACGCAGGCTCGTCGGAGATGCGAGCCTCGCCAAGAAGATTGGCGAGGCAACTCGCCGCGCAGGGGTCGTCGGCGCCTTGCAGCGCGTCGGGGCAAGCGTCATCGGGCGTGCCGGGCTGGCTACGCTCGCTGGGAAGGAAATGGGTTCCCGTCCAGAACAGGTCTCCGAACGACGGTGCACCTGGCCCCTTGGTGGGCGCCAAATGTTGGGTGGTAGGTGCGACATATGCCAACGGGTGGCTTATCATTGTGGGAGCCAGTAAGACATCGCCGGTGCCTAGAAATGGGATAAGGCGAAGACATGCATGCCGGTGAATCTTACCCAGGTTCGGGGCTCTCCGTGGAGATAACACCCCTAGTCCTGCTCTGCGGGGTCTCCGCATGATCACTAGATCAACAAAAGTGGCTACAAGTGGCTCCTTGAGCTGTTTTGCTAGAGGAGGAAGAAGGGCAAGGCTCGCTCTCCTCTTCTCTCTACGTGGTGTCTAAAATTCTCAGAGATCAACCCTTTGCATGGGTGCCCTGGGGGGTTTATATAGGCCTACCCCCCAGGGGTACAATGGTAATCCGGCTGGATGCGGGTCCAGGCCGTCAGTGTCTGTATCCGCCGGCTTCTCCGCCGGCCGTTGGGGCCCGCCGACTGGTGGGTCCCGCCGGCTGCTGGTTACTGTAGCCTCGCCCCTGATGACGAGGGCTTTGCTGAGGTAAGCATGGCTACAGTGTCGCCGTCCGGCGGACTCTCACTGTAGCCTTACCTCGTCTTGTCTTCTTAATGATGCACATACTTCGAGGGAGTGAGGTAGCCGGCTATTGGGAGCCGGCTACACCCCAGGCCGACTAAAAGGGGGCTTGACCGCCTTCGAGCGTCTCTTTGGCTGTAGGGGCCCGCCGCCCGCGGGCCGTACTGACAACCCGTCGTGGGTGGCGTCATGGTCAACATGGCTACAGTGCCGCGCCGGACGGGGGATGGCCGACCCGTACGGCGCACTGTGGCCATGCGTGCTCCGGGATTCGGGGGTGGCAGACTTTACTGTAGCCACGCCCGGTCTTGTCACCGTTATGTGGGTGCTGTCTTGGAGGGTGCGATCTTGGCCGCTTGCCGGGAGTCGGTCTTCTTGTGGCCGGCTTCTTGGAGTCGGCTTTCTTGTGGCCGGCTTCTTGGAGTCGGCCTTCTTTTGGCTCTCTTCAGGAGGGTTTGAGGGTCGGGCCGCCTTCCATCAGTCGGCCTGTGAGATGGCCGGCCAGGGGAAGGCGGCCCCGTGCTTTGGGTGCTTGAAGGCTCGATCGGCCTGATAATTTTTGAAGAGCGATGGGGAGTCGGTTATTCTACCCATGGTCATTTACTCCGACAGTTAAGTTGTTTAAACATGCATGAAACCAGTACAGATGGATAGATTGGATTTTTCTGATCATTTTTCATATATAAATCTTTTCATTTGGAGTTACAGATTAATTTCTATGATTTTCTGAAGTTTATAGCATTTTTTGGAATTTCCTGGATAAACTTAAATCCAGAAAATGCTTTACTGCGTCAGCATTGCGCAAGGCTGATGTCAGCAGGTCAACTGGGATGGTCCAGGTCAAACCTGGCCAGTGGGTCCCGCATGTCAGTGTAATAGGGCAGGGACAGAGGCTGACCAGTGGGTCCGGGTCAACGTTGACGTGGCATGCTCAAAATGACATGTGGGGCCGACTATATTAACCTAAACTAAACAGGGAATAAATCCTGGGGTTAATTTAGGCATGGGGCCCATAGTCAGTGAGAGAGGGGGTTAGTTAGCTGGGTCATTAGTGGCTAATGACAGCGCCACGTCAACGTCGCCGGAGTTACGCCGGCGGCGACCAAAAACGCGGTGGAGGCACACTGGAGGGGCTCGGGTTTCGCCTACAGTGCACCGTTCGGTGCGCCCTTTGGCCTTACGGAGAGCTGGCGCGATGGCGCGTCGGATGGTGGTGGTCTCCGGGCCTGGGGTGGCCGGAGTCAACGGCGGCGAGTTCGGTTGCGGCCGCCGAAGTTCGGGCGCGAGCGGGGACGCGGTTGCGGTGGCCGTGGCGATGTGCGTTTAGCACCTACGGCGTCTACGTGGTGTGGTGAGTTCGATGGGTGCATGCCCGGGACCAAATGGTCACCGGAGCATCACCGGAGACGAGCGCGGGCGGCGGCGCATTCGGTTGCAGGCGAGGCGACGGCTACCGCGCATGAGGGAAAAAACGGAGAGGGGGAGCAGGGGCTCACGGTGGGTGCGACGAGCTACTCAGCGGGCTTGGGGGAGGTCAGAAGCGAGCGGGGCGGCGGAGGCGATCTTATCGTCAGGAGGTCGAAGACGAGCTCGGCGAAGACGTTCGGGGGCCTCCGGCGGGGCGTGGCTCGGTGAGGCGGTCGAGGGAGAAGTGGCGGAGCTTCTGGGCGCGTCGGCGAGGCGTGGGGGAGGCAGTGGCCGCGGTGGTGGCGAGCGGCGGTGACGAACCCGTTTGGGTAGGTGAGAGAGAGAGGTCCAGGGGAGGGGATGAGCACGGGGGAGAGTGGGAGGGGGTCGAAAGGAGCGCGTGGCGCCTCCGGGGACGTCCAGGAGAAGCGGCAAGCAGGAGGTGGCCGGGGCGCGTGGTCACGCGCGTCGGGCACGCGCCCAGCGTCCTCCTGGCGCGGTGGAGACGACGATTGGCAGCGCCAGTCAGCTGGGCCGGTGCAGATGGATCACCAGGTAAGTGGCCCAGGTAGGTTCTCTCTCTCTCTGGTTTTTCTATTTATTAATGTTTTCTATTTTCTGCAATTGGTTTTGATTTGATTTAAAACATCAAATCATTTTTTGAACTTTCTGTAAATTGTTATGTGAGCTCAGGAACTAGTCCAAGGTCACAGGCAACTTACAAAGATATTTGAACTTTATTTCTTATATAACCGAAATAAATTCAACTCAAATATGTCATTGATTCAAGTCAAAGGCCCAAAATAAATATTTCTGTGATTCCAAAAATATTGGTATGAATTTTACCTCTTACCGATATGTTTTCACAGAGTAACATGAACATTTCTTTGGACTCATTTGATGGGAATTAAATGTTGATTATTTTTAAAAGGTTTCTGAGGCTTTGAAAATTCCCTCAATTCAAATTTTCAGAATTTAGACATGATGAACATGCAAGGACAAGCAAAGGCTAAACTAGGGTTGTGACAACTCACCCCCACTAAACAAGAATCTCGTCCCAAGATTCAAGACATGAGGTAAGAAGTCAGAGGGGGCACAAGACCAACACAATCTTCGCGATCCAGGTTGCACCTCATAAGGTTGTTGATTCGTTGCACACGTTGATATTGACATCCTCGCTTTTGAGATCTTCATCCACGCGATAACAACGGAAAGAAACTCTACTAGGATTGATCTTCTCAAAGATCGAGCTATACAAGATCAACTCGCGGAATGAGATGTTGAAACATCTCGAGTTGAGACACAAAACACATCGAGAGGGATGGAAGAACAAACGACGAGGTTTGATTTGGTGGGCAACAATTCCACGCTTAGAGAGATGGTGGATGGTGTAAAGGTGGCGAGGAAATAATTGCCATGATCCCATAACAGGGCACCTTGGGGGAGGTGACTCATAGAGTTATTCCCTTAAATGGCAAAAAGAATTACTTTTGATATCTAGATCATTGAAACTCTTTATACCAGCCTAAGGCAATCACAATCGATCGTTTGGCGGAGTTCAAAGGAATGGCATATCCGGATTCGAATGGATGATGTGGACTACCTTGTTGAAGACAGCGCGATGGATGATTTTGCTTATCATCGGGAATGGATGGGACCCATGGTAGGACCACTTTTGAAGATGATCCTAAACAACAATTACCGAGAGGGAGGCCCATGGGAATTGGCACAATGGCGGTGCAAGCTGGGAACCAAAGGTAGATGTTGGGAATGTTCCAACCATCATATCTGCCTGAGATTCAGATCTAGTAGGTGTCAGGATATTCCAGACTTATCCAGTCTAGAGAGAAAAATGAAAGATTGCAACACAAATCGACGAGATGGCATTGCGAGATTCTCGGGAGATGAACTACGATAGCAAGCTCCAAAACATGAGTTGGTTCTGCTACATACATGTGAACACGTTGTCCAAGACAAGCATGACCACATAGTAGTCTTACAACGCAACACTACCGAGTTCCGATTGGGAACCATGATTGCGGAGAGCGAAGTCCTGCGCATGTACCTTTGGGTCCTTAAGGATTAGCACTTAAGAACTTCTTTTCCTTGAACAAATCAATCGGTGGCTTAGTGTGCTAGGGATTACATATGGAATGAAGATGATCAGTCTATCAGACCATAGAATACTTCGCACGGGCATGACTGACTTGGGATGATTCCAAAGGAAGCAAAAACAAACTTTCTTGAATTCACGGCGGCAACTTACATCTAATGCACGTGAATCAAAGGAAGTCACTCCTTTCATCCAAACATAGGCTTCATGAACGGAACACGAAGATAATGCTGACAAAAGTTTCCAATACTAGCTTGATGTTCAACATGAATCATGGAGGAGACAAAATGCCGCTGATGGGATCAACAACAACTCATCGGAATTTCCATATCACTGGACTTCCACCACCATGTGAACACGGTGATAGCATTTGTCAGATCAAAAGATGTAATGGTGTATGCTCGAGGGATCAACCACGAGTAAGACAACATTACAAACATCGTTGGTTCTGATTTGACTTGACGATAGCCCATACTCAAGTCAAAGTTTTGACAAGGCAATAGATCCAACAACTGATCACGAGGACCAATCGATGGAGATATCATATTTCTTCAACACACACACACACACACAAAGATATCCCTTAACATGAGCTAAGTCAGACAAGCTTTTATCTTCCAACTCTCCAAGTTGTTGTTTGGCTTAACCAACTAGCTCAGGGGTATCCAACACAGATTCTTGGAGAATGGGTGGTTTGGAGGAAAACCAACATGATCACGAACTCAACATAACAGTCAGGGGACAACCTGGTGATACTTCCGAGAAGATATTTGGAAAATCACGAACCACCGAAATGTTATTAAGCTCGGGAGCAATCTTGCTTTCAAGGCAAGATGATATGATCAAAAGAGTGAGGGATTGACACCAGCCTAACTCATTGATCAAAGAGTGCGCCGGAAATAAGGACTAGGTAGCACGATCAATCTTAGGATGATGATTCAATAACCAACAAGCTAAGAATGAGAATATTGTCCATTAACTACCAAGCAACGAGGTTGCTAGGAGTATCGATTTCACACATCACAGTTCCTTGTCGGCATTCCGGTTACAACAACACGGGACCGAGGAATGAATAATGATAGCGAGAAGTATTACTGCGTCAAGAATTCATAAGAGGTGGTGCAATTCTCATGACATTCTTGACATAAAGATGGTAACACTCCAAGGTAGAACAGAGCAAAAGCTGGATTGGCATTTTGATCCACGGAATACAACTACTTTGACCCAATCCTGGATATGGATGAGGTATTGGAGTTTGTTTCTCCTAGTCATTCCGGAATAGAACGACTTGACGGCCACAAGAGCAATAGGCATCAAGAACGAATGCACACATACTCTTGACTATCAATTGATAGACGAGGGCCAGGAAATAACTAAAGAGGGACAACCCAAAAGAACATATGATTTTCTGAGTTGTGGATGCATGGTTTAGCATGTCGAACGAAGTTCAACAGCTTTCTTCCGGATAAACCATGCAGAAAGGTAGGACTGGCAGATTCACAATTCTTGAATGGAGAACCCATTAAGACCACTCTTATTGTGATCTTTTGGTTCAAAGGCTTTTGCCATATTGGTTCATGGTATTGGAAGAAGGATATACCACGGACCTCGAGGCCTATCGCAAAGGTTACTAATATCTTAAGGGAACTAGCAAATACTAACAACATGAAGTAGGGTGAATCTCGGGTTCAAGAACCCAGGAATAGAATACCTACTAACTAATAACATCACGGGATGCTTTCGAGAATGATGGCCAGAATCATCACACGGGGAACACAAAACAGGGTAGATTACTAGGTGATCCTGACACCTAGGGTCATAATAATAGCTCCAACATATATGTCGAGGCAACAGAGTACCTCAACTCACCGATTAGTGTGATTAATCTGGCCCAAATGGTCATCAGGAACATGGAGGAATGATTGCAAGTGCATCAGACTTTCTAGGAACCTGGGATGACTCGGGCAGCATAACGGCTGTAAATGCTCAAAAAGATTTGAGACATCCTGAAAAATAGTGGCATGACCACTCAGCATCACAATATCAAGCTTCTGAGGCCAGCTATGAACATACGGAAATAGTAGAAACTGAACTGAGACTTGAATCCATCAATCCTATAAGTCTATAGATTAGTAACACGTCATCCTGATAGATAGATGAGAAGGCCTAGTTCTTAATCCCCGTAGAAGAGAAGAGGCTGACTCAGATCAGAAGGGCATAAGGTATAAGGAGTAAAAAGAGCCTTACGTTCCCTTCCCCAATCAATTCCCTTACATAACTAAACCATTTCTAGACACAACTTCGACCAGTTTGGCTTGGTAATCCTACAGGCAGTCAGGCTCTGATACCAACGCTGTCAGGACCCCGATTCCAAGTCACGTCGATCTAGCCGGTAACACCTCATATCACTTTGCGGCCTCACGCACGGTATTCCCACGGGTGTCGCCTTACCATGGCCTGGGACAGTTTGCGCCTTTTGGCTCACGTATATGATAGTGTCGCTAGCATCCATATGACAAAGAACCCGGGCCGACATGACTAGTCGTGAACCCAAAGTGGCACTAACTTACGGGGACATGCATACATGAATCAACATCGAGCATGTCGGTTAGCAGCGTGCGAATCCGGCCTGTACCACTGGGCTAAAAGGACTCCGGTGAACCGGGCTGTAGCGGGCTAGGCAGGACTCCGGATGTCACCGCGTGACATTTCCCCGAAGGGACAGACACATGAACAAAGTGAATCACATGCCGGCCAATCAAGTGTTCCGGAGCAGTAGTGCTGGGCTAGCAGGACTCCGGTGAACCGGGCTGTAGCGGACTACTATGGCTCATGGAAGCACAAGACTACATTTCCCCATAAGAGAGGCTACCAAGTATAAACAACTAGGTTGTCGGATCCCACACATACCAAGCATTTCAATCATACACACAATATGCTCGATATGTGTAAATACAACATGGCATCATAGCATACCTCTACGACTCAAGTATTTATTCATTAGGCTCCGAGGAGCCAAGATATTAGAAACATGGGTCTCATGACCCAACATTCAGAGCATACAAGTCAAAGCACATGCGGAAGCTTAACATGTCTGAGTACAGACATCTACAAATGAAAAAGGCTGAGAAGCCTGACTATCTACCAGATCCTGCCGAGGGCACAAGTTCGTAGCTGAGGTATCAAGCTAAACGTCGAAGTCCACACGAAACAACTAGCGAGACTGACGTCTCTCTGCAAAACATAAAATAGGCAAACGTGAGTACAAATGTACCCAGCAAGACTTACATCAGAACTAGCTACATATGCATCAGTATCAACAAAGGGGGTAGTGGAGTTTGACTGCAGCAAGCCAGCTTTGACTCAGTGGCTATCCTAAACTATGACTGCAAGTAACTCTTTTGAGGTGGCGCACACGAGTCCACATATTCATCATATCAAGACACCACTATGGATCAGCTCCCGTCTCCCTACGAGAAGGCCATCCATAGCACTCACGCTTATCTTGCGAGTTTTAGAGTATCCACTTTCACTTGTCTATGAACTATATAGGCAACCAAGTAGTCCTTTACCGCGGACGCGGCTATTCGAATAGATGATGTTAACCCTGCAGGGGTGTACTTCTTCACACACGCTCTCACCACTTATCGTCGTTTACACGACATGTACTCGGCAACCTTCAAGCGGAAGCCCAGCGAGGGTGTCGGCCACGGCCTACCTAAACACTCAAGCCTCTAGTCCAGGTTTATCGCCTATTCAGGTTCCATCCGCAGGGAGTCCGACCGAGGTTTCCACATACGGCCCCGAACGATGTGTACAGGGTTCCGAGACACCAAACGGGCGCCCGGCATGCCCGACCATGTGCCTACCGTATCACAGCCCACCCCTCGGGTCAGCGCTATGCACGGCCTCTAGCATACTACAAACACCAGAAACTACTTGCAACTCCTGGACAGAGGACAAGGGTGGATAAGAAGCCGAGAGGGTCCATGCCCAATGCATGGTAGTAGCTGAATCTTAAATCACACATACAGATCTCAGTGCTAAAGGATGGTTCCAATGAAACAACCCACCATGTACTCCTACATGGCCTCTCATCGATACCTTTACAAAATCGTGTTCACACATTTAGCTCACACCTAGTAGGACATGTTCATCACCATTCCAATTCATCCCCGATGAATCAGACCTGACTCAACTCTAAGCAGTAGCAGGCATGACAAACAAGCATGAATGAGTAGGCACATCAGGGCTCAAACAACTCCTACTCATGCTAGTGGGTTTCATCTATTTACTGTGGCAATGACAGGTCATGCATAGGAAAAGGGGTTCAGCTACCGCAGCATGTAACAGTTGAATTGATGTTGTCCTAATGCAGTAAAAGAGAGCAGGAGCGAGAGAGTGGGATTGTATCGGAATGAACAAGGGGGTTTTGCTTGCCTGGCACTTCTGAAGATGATATAGCTCTTCATCGGTGTCATTGAACTCATCATCGGAACATACGTCTACCGAGGGGGAACAACCACCGGCAAACACAGAAAGAACACAATCAATGCAATGCACAATATGATGCATGATCATGACATGTCAATATGCTGTGATTTGAGCTAATGCAGCTAAGAACAGAAGGGTTTGAGTTTATTTGAACCAAAGGTTCAAATTCAAATTCAAACTAAGAACTTATAAAGTGCATTATCGTGTTTTGATCTAAACAGCAAGTTTAAGTTGTTTAAACATGCATGAAACCAGTACATATGGATAGATTGGATTTTTCTGATCATTTTTCATATATAAATCTTTTCATTTGGAGTTACAGATTAATTTCTATGATTTTTTGAAGTTTATAGCATTTTCTGGAATTTCCTGAATAAACTTAAATCCAGAAAATGCTTTACTGCGTCAGCATTGCGCAAGGCTGATGTCAGCAGGTGAACTGGGACGGTCCAGGTCAAACCTGACCAGTGGGTCTCGCATGTCAGTGTAATAGGGCAGGGACAGAGGTTGACCAGTGGGTCCGGGTCAACGTTGACGTGGCATGGTCAAAATGACATGTGGGGTCGGCTATATTAACCTAAACTAAACAGGGAATAAATCTCGGGGTTAATTTAGGCATGGGGCCCATAGTCAGTGAGAGAGGGGGTTAGTTAGCTGGGTCATTAGTGGCTAATGACAGCGCCACGTCAGCGTCACCGGAGTTACGCCGGCGGCGACCAAAAACGAGGCGGAGGCACACTGGAGGGGCACGGGTTTCGCCTACGGTGCACCGTTCGGTGGGCCCTTTGGCCCTACGGAGAGCTGGCGCGATGGCGCGTCGGATGGTGGTGGTCTCTGGGCCTGGGGTGGCCGGAGTCAACGACGGTGAGCTCGGTTGCGGCCGCCAGAGTTCGGGTGCGAGCGGGGACGCGGTGGCCGTGGCGATGTGCGTTTAGCACCTACGGCGTCTACATGGTGCGGTGAGTTCGATGGGCACATACCCGGGACCTAATGGTCACCGGAGCATCACCGGAGACGAGCGCGGGCGGCGGCGCGTTCGGTTGCAGGCGAGGCGACGACTATGACGCATGAGGGGAAAAACGGAGAGGGGGAGCAGGAGCAGGGCCTCACGGTTGGTGCGACGAGCTGCTCAGCGGGCTCGGGGGAGGTCAGAAGCGAGCGGGGCGGCGGAGGCGATCTCGTCGTCAGGAGGTCGAAGACGAGCTCGGTGAAGACGTTCGGGGGGCTCCGGCGGGGCGTGGCTCGGTGAGGCGGTCGAGGGAGAAGTGGCGGAGCTTCTGGGCGCATCGGCGAGGCGTGGGGGAGGCGGTGGCCGCGGTGGTGGCGAGCGGCGGCGACGAACCCGTTCGGGTAGGTGAGAGAGAGAGGTCCAGGGGAGGGGATGAGCACGGGGGAGAGCGGGAGGGGGTCGAGGGGAGCGTGTGGCGTCTCCGGGGACGTCCAGGGAGAAGCGGCAAGCAGGAGGTGGCCGGGGCGCGTGGTCGCGCGCGTCGGGTACGCGCCCAGCGTCCTCCTGGCGCGGTGCAGACGACGACTGGCAGCGCCAGTCTGCTGGGCCGGTGCAGATGGATCGCCAGGTAAGTGGCCCAGGTAGGTTCTCTCTCTCTCTGGTTTTTCTATTTATTAATGTTTTCTATTTTCTGCAATTGGTTTTCATTTGATTTAAAACATCAAATCATTTTTTGAACTTTCTGTAAATTGTTATGTGAGCTCAGGAACTAGTCCAAGGTCACAGGCAACTTACAAAGATATTTGAACTTTATTACTTATATAACAGGAATAAATTCAACTCAAATATGTCATTTATTTAAGTGAAAGGCCCAAAATAAATATTTCTGTGATTCCAAAAATATTGGTTTGAATTTTACCTCTTACCAATATTTTTTCACAGAGTAACAGGAACATTTCTTTGGACTCATTTGATGGGAATTAAATGTTGATTATTTTTAAAAGGTTTCTAAGGCTTTGAAAATTCTCTCAATTCAAATTTTTAGAATTTAGACATGATGAACATGCAAGGACAAGCAAAGGCTAAACTAGGGTTGTGACATACAGTAGCTACAATGCAAAAACAATGAATTGGTTTGCAATAGTACTTAGAGTAGTGATTTGCTTTATTATACTAACGGATCTTATCGAACTTTCTGTTGAGTTTTGTGTGGATGAAGTGATCAAAGATCGAGGAGGTCTCGGTATGAGGAGAAGGAGGAGAGGCAAGGGCTCAAGCTTGGGGATGCCCGAGGCACCCCAAGTAAATATTCAAGGAGACTCAAGCGTCTAAGCTTGGGGATGCCCCGAAAGGCATCCCATCTTTCTTTAACAAGTATCGGTATGTTTTTGGTTTCGTTTCGTTCATGTGATATGTGCAAATCTTGGAGCGTCGTTTGCTTTTAGTTTTCATTTTTCTTTTATGCACCATGCTGGTATGAGATAGTCCATGGTTGATTTATGGAATGCTCATTGCACTTCACTTATATCTTTTGAGTGTGGCTTTATAGAATGCTTCATGTGCTTCACTTATATCATTTGAAGTTAGGATTGCATGTTTCTCTTCACATAGAAAACTGTTGTTTGAAGAATGCTCTTTTGCTTCACTTATATTTGTTAGAGCATGATCTTTTATAGAAATAATTAAACTCTCATGCTTCACTTATATCTATTTAGAGAGTCAGCAGGAATTGGTCAATTGCATGGTTAGTCATAAAATCATACATAAAACTTATGGATCACTGAATATGATATGTTTGATTCCTTGCAATAGTTTTGCGATATAGAGATGGAATATGTGGGAGGTACTAGTAAACGGTTGTGGTTAGTAAGAGTATTGGTGTTAAGGTTTCTGATTCCCGAAGCATGCACATATAGTCTCTCGTTATGCTATGATGTTGGAGCATGATTTATTATTGATTGTCCTGCTTATGAGTGGCGGTTGGGGACGAGCGATGGTGTTTTCCTATCAATCTATCCCCCTAGGGGCATGCGTAGTAGTACTTTGCTTCGAGGGCTAATAAACTTTTGCAATAAATATATGAGTTCTTTATGACTAATGTGAGTCCATGGATTATACGCACTCTTACCTTTCCGCAATTTGCTAGCCTCTACGGTACCGTGCATTGCCCTTTCTCATATCGAGACATGGTGCAAACTTTGCAAGTGCATCCAAACCCCGTGATATGATACGCTCTATCACACATAAGCCTTATTATATCTTCCTCAAAACAGCTACCATACCTACCTATTATGGCTTTTCCATGGCCATTCTGAGATATATTGCCATGCAACTTCCACCGCTTCCGTTTGATGACTTGAGCATTCATTGTCATATTGCTTTGCATGATCATATAGCTGACATAGTAGTTGTGGCTCAGCCACCGTTCATCATTTTTCATATATGTTACGCTAGATCATTGCCAGAGGCATTCATATAGAGTCATATTTTGTCATTGGTATCGAGTTGTAATTTTTATTTCTTTTGAGTTATAACTAAATAGAAGTGTGATGATCATCATTATTCATTTTTAGAGCAGTGCCCCAGTGAGGAAAGGATGATGGAGACTATGATTCCCCCACAAGTCAGGATGAGACTCCGGACAATGAGAGAGAAAAATATAAAAAGAAAAAAAAGAAAAAGGAAAAAAATTAAAAAAATAAAACAAAGAGAGAAGGGGCATTGTTAGTATCCTTTACCACACTTGTGCTTCAAAGTAGCACCATGGTTTTCATATGGAGAGTCTCCTACATTGTCACTTTCATATACTAGTGGGAATTTATCATTATAGGATTAGATGCACACCCACTTAGTTTTCATATTGTGCTTTCATACACTTATAGCTCTTAGTGCATTCATTGCATGGCAATCCCTACTCCTCATGTTGATATCAATTGATGGGCATCTCCATAGACCGTTGGTTAGCCGCGTCGATGTGAGACTTTCTTACCTTTTTGTCTTCTCTATATTTACCCTTATCATTATACTCTATTCCACCCGTAGTGCTATATCCATGGCTTGTGCTCATGTATTGCGTGAGAGTTGAAAAAGCTGAAGCGCGTTAAAAAGTATGAACCAATTGCTCGGCTTGTCATCGGGGTTGTGCATGATAAATACTTTGTGTTAAGAAGACAGAGCATGACAAGACTATATGATTTTGTAGGGATAACTTTCTTTAGCGTTGATATTTTGAAAGACATGATTGTTTGTTGGGATACCTGAGTATTGATGTCTTTATGTCAAATTATAGACTATTGCTCTGAATCACTACTTATGTCTTAAATGCCATGATTAGATATATGATCAAGTTTATGCTAGGTAGCATTCCACATCAAAAAATATCTTTTTTATCATTTACCTGCTCGAGGACGAGCAGGAATTAAGCTTGGGGATGCTGATACGTCTCCGTCGTATCTATAATTTTTGATTGCTTCATGCCAATATTATGCCACTTTCACATACTTTTGGCAACTTTTTATATGATTTATTGGACTAACCTATTGATCCAGTGCCCAGTGCCAGTTCCTGTTTTCTGCATGTTTTTTGTATCGCAGAGTATCCATATCAAACGAAGTCCAAATGCAATAAAAAAATATGGAGATTTATTTTGGAATATTTGTGATTTTTGGGAGTTGGAATCACCGCAAACGGAGGCCCACACAAGGCACGATACACCAGTGCACGGGCCAGGAGCCTGGCGCGCGGTAGTGGGTTGTACCCACCTCGTACGTCGGTTGGAGCTGTACTTCGGGCGCAAGGAAGCTTATATCCGAAAAAATCGTGTTAAAATCTCAGCACAATCAGAGTTACGGATCTCCGGGAATATAAGAAACGGTTTTCGGCCAGATCTAGGGAGCGCGAAACAGAAGAGAACAGAGAGGGAGATCCAATCTCGGAGGGGCTCCCTCCCCTCCGCCGCCATGGAGACCAAGGACCAGTGGGGGAACTCTCCTCCCCATCTAGGGGGAGGCCAACGATGAAGAAGAAGTAGGGGGGCTCTCTCCCCCTCGCTTCCGGTGGCGCCGGAGTGCTGCCGGGCCAACGATCGTGACGGCGATCTACATCAACAACCTTGCTACCGTCAACACCAACTTTCTCCCCCTCTATGCAGCGGTGTAACACCTCTTCTCCCCGCTGTAATCTCTACATAAACATGGTGCTCAACTCCATATATTTTTTCCCAATGATCTATGGTTATCCTATGATGTTTGAGTAGATCCGTTTTGTCCTATGGGTTAATCGTGATCTTGGTTGGTATGATTGTATATTTTATTTATGGTGCTTTCCTACGGTGCCCTCCATCTCGCGCAAACGTGAGGGCCCCCCGCTGTAGGTTGTTGCAATATGTTCATGATTTGCTTATTGTCAGTGTTGCGAGAGTGACAGAAACTTAAATGTGGATAGGTGGGTTATGGTGTATGGGAGTAAAGAGGACTTGATACTTAATGCTATGGTTGGGTTTCACGACCTTAATGATCTTTAGTAGTTGCGGATGCTTTGCTAGAGTTCCAATCATAAGTGCATATGATCCAAGTAGAGAAAGTATGTTAGCTCATGCCTCTCCCGCATGTAAAATTGCAAGAATGATTACCGGTACTTGTTATCGATTGCCTAGGGACAAATAAGTTTCTTGTTCACAAAAGCTATCCACTTTTATTACCTTACAATTTATTCATAGTTTTATTCTTGCAAAGTAGTTCTAGCATCACACCTACAAAATAGTTTCATACTTGTTTCCGGTAAAGCAGACGTCAAGCGTGCGTAGAGTTGTATCGGTGCTCGATAGAACTTGAGGGAATATTTGTTCTACCTTTAGCTCCTCATTGGGTTTGACACTCTTATTTATCGAAAAAGGCTACAAACGATCCCCTATACTTGTGGGTTATCAACAGCTCGCACGCTTCCCGATGAGCCTGCACATTGGAGGACAGCTTGCACGCCTCTCGGTCAGCGTGCACATCGGACTGCGCTCGCACGCCTGCCGTCCAGTCAAGCAGCTCTCCGCACGGCACCTCCTATAGCCATTAAAACCAAGAGACGCGGCGTCGCGTGAATGGTTAACATAACGCACACAATTTGAATTATACAAACGTTTGAGATATTAAAGTGGCAGCAATTTTTTCAAAATGCCTTTGTTGGTTGTTATTCGAGTGCGCCTTCTCTCAAAATGGACACGTCGGGTGCCATTCCATGATAGCATGCCAAGTTTCTTGAATTTCAGACGAGTTTTGGAATTACTAGAATTAAAAACAAAGTATCTCAACATTTTGCCGGCAATCAACAGTGTCCTAGTATTTGAAATTCATTCCCATTTCTTGCATGGGACCTAAGCATGCACCCTAGGATACAGCGAAAGTGCGTGAAGTCGACTAGAGGGGGGTGAATAGGAGATTTTTATGAATTCTTCACTGAGGAATTTCAGGGTGAGGAAATTCCTAAGCAAAGAACTATTAGCAGCGGAATAAGTACTCAGATGCAAGCATAACAGAACAATAGCACAGTCATCATGATGAAATGAAAACAAGCACAGAGTACGGAAAGCGTAAACATAGGATAAGCAGGCTGAAGATAAACTGACTAAAGAAATTGAACTGAGGAAATTGAGAAAGTCTTCAATCAATGTCTTCAAACAATAACGATCAAGTACACAGCACAATAATGAGGAAATGGAAGGGTTGAGGAAATAGAACCAGTTAGCTCGGTGAAGAAAGTGATTTGGTAGACCAGTTCCAACAGCTGTGACAGTTGTACGTCTGGTTGGAGCGGCTAGGTATTTAAACCTGAGGACAGACAGTCCTCACCGTATTCTCCTTGAGCTAAGGTCACACAGACCTCGCCCAATCACTTGTGGTAAGTCTTTAGGTGACTTCCAAACCTTCACAAACTCGGTCACTCAGCGATCCATAATTTCCTCTTGGATGCTCTAGACCATGACGCCTAACCATCTGGAGGATGCACAGTCCTCAAAGGTAACAAGCGTCGGTTCCACACAGGAACAATCTCTTCAGTGATGCTCAATCACTTTGGGTTTGTGGGTGTTTGGGTTTGGCTTTTCCTCACTTCATGATTTTCGCTCAGAATCCTCGGAGGAAGGGATGCTCTCAATGAAAAGTGTCAGTTTCTCTCGGAGCAGCCAACCAGCTAGTGGTTGTAGGGAGGCGGCTATTTATGGCATAGGAAGCAGTCCGACATGATAAGACATAAATTCCCTTCAATGATATGACCGTTAGGTGGGTAAATATTTTGGGACAGCTGGCGCATAGCACAACAACGGTCAGAAATTTGAGTTCACAAATTCCTCAGGGCTATCATGTTCCTCACTTGTAGGCAATCCGCACTGGCGAATTCCTAACTCCTCAGTCAGAACAAATTCCTCAGAGACTAGAAGAACTTTGTCTCTATCACTGAAGAAGTTGACTGAACTGTATGAGATTTCCAATGGCTTCACTCGAAGGGATTGGTAGGTGTAGGATTTTGAGATGAGCATCACTTGGAAACTTTTCCTTAGTTTTTCCTCGACCCCCTTTAACAGTATGGTGTTTCCTATACTCAAGAAAGAGAAAATGGAACTGCGAAAACAAAAGTCTTCATGCTTCATGTTCCTCGCATGAATATCAAGTCATCACGGTCACACCAATTTCTTCACTTTCAAAGTCTTCAGAAAGCCAAAGTCTTCAGTTGAAGACATTCATTTTTAGGGGTCGACTTTCTCTGTAAATATCAAACTCCTCATAGACTTATAGACCTGTGTACACTCACAAGCACATAGTCCCTTATCCTAGAAGTCTTCAATGCACCAAAACCACTAAGGGGCCCTAGATGCACTTACAATCTCGCCCTTTTTGGTGATTGATGACAATATAGGTTAAGTTTTCAATGGGGATAACATATGAAGTGTAAATACTGATAACGAGGAATTTGATTGCAAGATATAGAAGAACTCCCCCTGAAGATGTGCTTATGTGAGGAATTTGCTCTTGATAAGCAATGCACATTGAATAGTAGAATCATGGAGATCTCCCCCTATATCTTGTAATCCATACACGCATTTAACATATAATATGAAGAATTTGAAATGCATGATGAAATATGGTGACTGATGTAATTCAGCATGTGTGCATCAACATATATGAGGAAATAGCATGCAGAAGAACATAGCGAAAGTATCAGACCACCATTGGAGTTAAGATTACAACTCGATCCAACAAAGTCTTCAAAAGAATGAGAGTTGTTGACGTCTACTACACTACCTTCTTCTTGTAGACGTTGTTGGGCCTCCAAGTGTAGAGGTTTGTAGGACAATAGCAAATTTCCCTCAAGTGGATGACCTAAGGTTTATCAATCCGTGGGAGGCGTAGGATGAAGATGGTCTCTCTCAAGCAACCCTGCAACCAAATAACAAAGATTCTCTTGTGTCCCCAACACACCCAATACAATGGTAAATTGTATAGGTGCACTAGTTCGGCAAAGAGATGGTGATACAAGTGCAATATGGATGGTAGACATAGGTTTTTGTAATATGAAAATATAAAAACAGCAAGGTAACTAATGATAAAAGTGAGCGTAAAAGGTATTGCAATGCTAGGAAAGAAGGCCTAGGGTTCATACTTTCACTAGTGCAAGTTTTCTCAACAATAATAACATAATTGGATTAGATAACTATCCCTCAACATGCAACAAAGAGTCACTCCAAAGTCACTAATAGCGGAGAACAAACGAAGAGATTATTGTAGGGTACGAAACCACCTCAAAGTTATCCTTTCTGATCGATCTATTCAAGAGTCTGTAGTAAAATAACACGAAGCTATTCTTTCCGTTCGATCTATCCTAGAGTTCATACTAGAATAACACCTTAAGACACAAATCAACCAAAACCCTAATATCACCTAGATACTCCAATGTCACCTCAAGTATCCGTGGGTATGATTATACGATATGCATCACACAATCTCAGATTCATCTATTCAACCAACACAAGAACTTCAAAGAGTGCCCCAAAGTTTCTACCGGAGAGTCAAGACGAAAACGTGTGCCAACCCCTATGCATAAGTTCACAAGGTCACTGAACCCGCAAGTTGATCACCAAAACATATGTCAAATAGATCACGTGAATATCCCATTGCCACCACAGATAAGCACATGCAAGACATACATTAAGTGTTCTCAAATCCTTAAAGACTCAATCCGATAAGATAACTTTGAAGGGAAAACTCGATCCATTACAAGAGAGTAGAGGGGGAGAAACATCATAAGATCCAACTATAATAGCAAAGCTCGCGGTACATCAAGATCATGCCGAATCAAGAACACGAGAGAGAGAGAGATCAAACACATAGCTACTGGTACATACCCTCAGCCCCGAGGGTGAACTACTCCCTCCTCGTCATGGAGAGCACCGGGATGATGAAGATGGCCACCGGTGACGGATCCCCCCTCCGGCAGGGTGCCGGAACAGGGTCCCGATTGGTTTTTGGTGGCTACAGAGGCTTGCGGCGGCGGAGCTCCCGATCTAGGTTATTTTCTGGAGGTTTCTGTATTTATAGGAATTTTTGGCATAGGTCTCACGTCAGGGGGGTCTCCGAGTCGTCCACGAGATAGGGGGACGCGCCCAGGGGGTAGGGCGCGCCCCCACCCTCGTGGACGGCTCGGGACTCTTCTGGCCCAACTCTTTTACTCCGGGGGCTTCTTTTGGTCCATAAAAAATCATCAAAAATTGGCACGTCAATTGGACTCCATTTTGTATTCCTTTTCTGTAAAATTCAAGAACAAAGAAAAAACAGAAACTGGCACTGGGCTCTAGGTTAGTAGGTTAGTCCCAAAAATCATATAAAATAGCATATAAATGCATATAAAACATCCTAGATGGATAATATAATAGCATGGAACAATAAAAAATTATAGATACGTTGGAGACGTATCAAGCATCCCCAAGCTTAATTCCTGCTCGTCCTCGAGTAGGTAAATGATAAAAACAGAATTTTTGATGTGGAATGCTACCTAACATAATTTTCAATGTAATTTTCCTTATTGTGGCATTAATTTTCAGATCCGAAAGATCCAAGACAAAAGTTTAATATTGACATAAAAATAATCATACTTCAAGCATACTAACCAAGCAATTATGTCTTCTCAAAATAACATAGCCAAAGAAAGCTCATCCCTACAAAATCATACAGTTTCGCCATGCTTCATTTTCGTCACACAAAATGCTCCCATCATGCACAACCACGATGACAAGCCAAGCAATTGTTTCATACTTTAGCATTCTCAATATTTTTCAACTTTCACGCAATATATGAGCGCGAGCCATGGACATAGCACTATAGGTGGAACAGAATATGATGATGGAGGTTGTGTGGAGAAGACAAAAAGGGAGAAAGTCTCACATCGGCGCGGCTAATCAACGGGCTATGGAGATGCCCATCAATTGATGTCAATGCAAGGAGTAGGGATTGCCATGCAACAGATGCACTAGAGCTATAAATGTATGAAAGCTCAACAAAAGAAACTAAGTGGGTGTGCATCCAACTTGCTTGCTCATGAAGACCTAGGGCATTTTGAGGAAGCCCATCGTTGGAATATACAAGCCAAGTTCTATAATGAAAATTCCCACTTGTATATGGAAGTGACAAAATAAGAGACTCTCTATCATGAAGATCATGGTGCTACTTTGAAGCACAAGTGTGGTAAAAGGATAGTAGCATTGCCCCTTCTCTCTTTTTCTCTCATTCTTTTGGTTTTTTGGGCCTTCTCTTTTTTTGCCTTTCTTTCTCTTTTTTTGGGCCTTTCTCTTTTTTTATTTAGCCTTTCTCTTTTTTTATTTCCTCACACGGGGCAATGCTCTAATAATGATGATCATCACACTTCTATTTATTTACAACTCAAGGATTACAACTCGAAACTAGAACAAAATATGACTCTATATGAGTGCATCCGGTGGTGTACCGGGATGTGCAATGAATCAAGAGTGACATGTATGAAAAATTATGAATGGTGGACTTGCCACAAATACGATGTCAACTACATGATCATGCAGGGAAATATGACAATGAAGAAGCATGTCATAATAAACGGAACGGTGGAAAGTTGCATGGCAATATATCTCGGAATGGCTATGGAAATGCCATAATAGGTAGGTATGGTGGCTGTTTTAAGGAAGATATAAGGAGGCTTATGTGTGATAGAGCATATCATATCACGGGGTTTGGATGCACCGGAGAAGTTTGCACCAACTCTCGAGGTGAGAAAGGGCAATGCACGATACCGAAGAGGCTAGCAATGATGGAAGCGTGAGAGTGCGTATAATCCATGGACTCAACATTAGTCATAAAGAACTCACATACTTATTGCAAAAATCTACAAGTCATCAAAACCAAGCACTACGCGCATGCTCCTAGGGGGATAGATTGGTAGGAAAAGACCATCGCTCGTCCCCGACCGCCACTCATAAGGAAGGCAATCAAAGAAACACCTCATGCTTCAAATTTGTCACACAACGGTTACCATGCGTGCATGCTACGGGACTTGCAAACCTCAACACAAGTATTTCTCAATTTCACAATTAATCAACTAGCACGACTCTAATATCACCATCTTTATATCTCAAAACAATTATCAAGTATCAAACTTCTCTTAGTATTCAATGCACTCTATATGAAAGTTTTTATTATACCCATCTTAGATGCCTATCATATTAGGACTAATTTTATAGCCAAAGTAAATTACCATGCTGTTTAAAAGACTCTCAAAATAATATAAGTGAAGCATGAGAGATCAACAATTTCAAAATAAAACTACTGCCATGCTCTAAGAAGATATAAGTGAAGCACTAGAGCAAATGACAAACTACTCCAAAAGATATAAGTGAAGATCAATGAGTAGTTGAATAATTATGTAACTATGTGAAGACTCTCTAAAATTTAATAATTTCGGATCTTGATATTTTATTCAAACAGCAAGCAAAACAAAAGAAAATAAAATCACGCTCCAAGCAAAACATATATCATGTGGTGAATAAAAATATAGCTCCAAGTAAAGTTACCGATGAACGAAGAAGAAAGAGGGGATGCCATCCGGGGCATCCCCAAGCTTAGGCTCTTGGTTGTCCTTTAATATTACCTTGGGGTTCCTTGGTCATCCCCAATCTTAGGCTCTTTCCACTCCTTATTCCATATTCCATCGAATCTTTACCCAAAACTTGAAAACTTCACAACACAAAACTCAACAGAAACCTCGTAAGCTCCGTTAGTATAAGAAAATAAATCACCACTTTTGTTACTGTTGTGAAATCATTCTAAATTCATATTGGTGTAATATCTACTGTATTCCAAATTCTCTATGGTTCATACCCTCCGATACTAATCATAGATTCATGAAAATAAGCAAACAACACATAGAAAACAGAATCTGTCAAAAACAGAACAGTCTGTAGTAATCTGTATCATTCGAATACTTCTGTAACTCCAAAAATTATGAAATAAATTGGTGGACGTGAGGAATTTGTCTATTAATCATCTGCAAAAAGAATCAACCTAAAAGCACTCTCCAGTAAAAAAAATGGCAGCTAATCTCGTGAGCGCAAAAGTTTCTGTTTTTTACAACAAGATCGCATAGACTTCACCCAAGTCTTCCCAAAGGTTCTACTTGGCACAAACACTAATTAAAACATAGAACCACATATAAACAGAGGCTATATGAATTGTTTATTACTAAACAGGAGCAAAAGCAAAGGACAAAAAGAAAATTGGGTTGCCTCCCAACAAGCGCTAACATTTAACGCCCCTAGCTAGGCATGATGATTTCAATGATGCTCACATAAAAGATAAGAATTGAAACATAAAGAGAGCATCATGAAGAATATGACTAGCACATTTAAGTCTAACCCAATTCCTATGCATAGGGATTTTGTGAGTGAACAACTTATGGGAACAATAATCAACTAGCATAGGAAGGCAAAACAAGCATAACTTCAAAACTTTAAGCACATAGAGAGGAAACTTGATATTATTGCAATTCCTAAAAGCATATGTTCCTCCCTCATAATAATTTTCAGTAGCATCATGAATGAATTCAACAATATAACCATCACATAAAGCATTCTTTTCATGATCTACAAGCATAGAAAATTTACTACTCTCCACATAAGCAAAATTCTTCTCATTCGGAATAGTGGGAGTATCATAAGAAACTCGAATACTATAAATTGTTTCCACATTAAAAGAGTAATGTTTAGAAAAAGGGTAATCATAATCATGGCAAGTTTTAATATAATCATCACTACTTTTTATAGCATAAGTGTCATCACAATAATCATCATAAGTAGCAACTTTGTTCTCATCATAATCAATTGAAACCTCTTCCAAGATAGTGGAATCATTACTAAATAAAGTCATGACCTCTCCAAATCCACTTTCATAATTGTCACAATAAGATTCAACACCCTCCAAAATAGTGGGATCATTACTTCCTAAAGTTGACACTCTTCCAAACCCACTTTCATCAATATAACCATCATAAATAGGAGGCATGCTATCATCATAATAAATTTGCATATCAAAACTTGGGAGGTTAAACATATCATCTTCATAAAACATAGCATCCCCAAGCTTGGGACAATCATTAATTGCAGCAAATAAATTCTCAAACTTGTCATTCTCATCAAACATGGCATCCCCAAGCTTGGGCCTTTTCATATCATAAGCATAATCACTCTCATCATTAATAGTATGGATAGCACCAATAGTATAACAATTATCATCATCACAATGAGTAATAGGAGCAACATCATTTGGGAGGGATACCTTTTTACCTTTGCTTCCCCGGCTTTTCTTTTTCTTCTTCGCATCGCATCATGTGTGGGTTTAATCCTCTTTTTGGAGCTCCTTATTAATGAGATTGGTTGAATAGAAGGCTCCTCCTTGTTACCTGATTCATCATAAGAAATAATAGGAGAATATTGGGAAGTCTCTTCCCTTTCATTAGTATTCTCTTCATCGTCTATTTGTTTTCTTGTCTTTATGTAATTGGCAATATAAGGATTTTCAATGCAATTCACCACACAATACATAAAAATTTCTTCTATATCAAAATCAATAACTCTCTCAAGGGCAAATTATGGAATATCCTTAGTTATAAGTTTGATTTCTTCATAACCCAAAAGCAAACTAATTTCATTATGATGCGCAAGGGAAATCAAGTCATCACAATTTTTGGACACGATTTAATCATGAAACAATTTGCATTGGATATTTAAATGACCACGTTCATTGCAAAGTTCACAAGGATGGCTAAGAAAATTTAAATTTTCAGCACAAACATCTAGCCTTTCTTGCAACCATTTATTTTCTAAATACTTATGCCTCTTGCAAAATCTATCTTCCCTATTTGGTGTGTACTTGCAAACTCTATGCGCTCCACAAAAATTGACATGCTTATAAGAGACATTTTCATCATGACTAGTGCAATCATCATTAGTACTATGGATATTCAAAGAGTTCGTACTAACAACATTGCAATCATGCTCATCATTCAAATATTTAGTGCCAAACATTCTAATGCATTCTTCTTCTAGCATTTTGGCACAATTATCGGAATCCTTATTTTCATGAAAGATATTAACAGGATGAAGCATACGAGGCAACCTTAATTCCATTTTTTGTAGTTTTCTTTTATAGACTAAACTAGTGATAAAACAAGAAACAAAAATATTCGATTGCAAGATCTAAAGATATACCTTCAAGCACTCACCTCCCCGGCAACGGTGCCAGAAATTAGCTTGATGTCTACTGCACAACCTTCTTCTTGTAGACGTTGTTGGGCCTCCAAGTGCAGAGGTTTGTAGGACAGTAGCAAATTTCCCTCAAGTGGATGACCGAAGGTTTATCAATCTGTGGGAGGCGTAGGATGAAGCTGGTCTCTCTCAAGCAACCCTACAATCAAATAACAAAGATTCTCTTGTGTCCCCAACACACCCAATACAATGGTAAATTGTATAGGTGCACTAGTTCGGCGAAGAGATGGTGATACAGGTGCAATATGGATGGTAGATATATGTTTTTGTAATATGAAAATATAAAACAGCAAGGTAACTAATGATAAAAGTGAGCGTAAAAGGTATTGCAATGCTAGGAAACAAGGCCTAGGGTCGTGCTTTCACTAGTGCAAGTTCTCTCAACAATAATAACATAATTGGATCATATAACTATCCCTCAACATGCAACAAAGAGTCACTCCAAAATCACTAATAGCAGAAAACAAACGAAGTGATTATTGTAGGGTACGAAACCACCTCAAGGTTATCCTTTCTGATCGATCTATTCAAGAGTCTGTAGTAAAATAACACGAAGCTATTCTTTCCGTTCGATCTATCCTAGAGTTCGTACTAGAATAACACCTTAAGACATAAATCAACCAAAACCCCAATGTAACCTAGATACTCCAATGTCACCTCAAGTATCCGTCGGTATGATTATACGATATGCATCACACAATCTCAGATTCATCTATTCAACGAACACAAAGAACTTCAAAGAGTGCCCCAAAGTTTCTACCGGAGAGTCAAGACGAAAACGTGTGCCAACCCCTATTCATAAGTTCACAAGGTCACTGAACCCGCAAGTTGATCACCAAAACATACATCAAGTAGATCACGTTAATATCCCATTGTCACCACAGATAAGCACATGCAAGACATACATCAAGTGCTCTCAAATCCTTAAAGACTCAATCCGATAAGATAACTTCGAAGGGAAAACTTAGTCCATTACAAGAGAGTAGAGGGGGAGAAACATCATAAGATCCAACTATAATAGCAAAGCTCACGGTACATCAAGATCATGCCGAATCAAGAACACGAGAGATAGAGATCAAACACAAAGCTACTGGTACATACCCTCAGCCCCGAGGGTGAACTACTCCCTCCTCGTCATGGAGAGAGCCGGGATGATGAAGATGGCCACCAGTGAGGGATCCCCCCTCCAGCAGGGTGCCAGAACAGGGTCCCGATTGGTTTTTGGTGGGTACAGAGGCTTGCGGCGGCGGAACTCCCGATCTAGGTTATTTTCTGGAGGTTTTTGTATTTATAGGAATTTTTGGCGTAGGTCTCACGTCAGGGGGGTCTCCGAGTCGTCCACGAGATAGGGGGACACACCTAGGGGGGTAGGGCACGCCCCCACCCTTGTGGACGGCCCGGGACTCTTGTGGCCCAACTCTTTTACTCCGGGGGCTTCTTTTAGTCCATCAAAAATCATCAAAAATTAACACGTCAATTGGACTCCATTTTGTATTCCTTTTCAGTAAAACTCAAATACAAAGAAAAAACAGAAACTAGCACTGGGCTCTAGGTTAATAGGTTAGTCCCAAAAATCATATAAAATAGCATATAAATGCATATAAAACATCCTAGATGGATAATATAATAGCATGGAACAATGAAAAATTATAGATACGTTGGAGACGTATCAGTTGTAACTTAAAAAACGCCCATATAGATAGACCCAATTGAAGACTAACTCAAATTTCTCCCCCTTTGTCATCGAATGACCAAAAGGGACGAAAAATGAGGACTGACGCCCTGAAGAATATCATCACAAAGTCGATGGAGGAGCGCCATCGTTGTTGGGGTCGTTTGTTGAAGTAGGGCCTGCCGCAGTGTCGTCCAAGTCTTCATGCTCATCAGTCTCGCGCAATGAAGAATAAGAGTTGGCCACCAAGTGAGGAACTTTGACCTTCTTGAATTTCTTCGAAGGTGGCTGAGACCAGTCAAAGTCCTGCTTGAAGCCCATCTGTTTTAGATCTTCTTCACCGTAGAGATGAGATAGAACAGCCCAGGTGCGATCAAATACTTCATGGAGGTAGTAGTGGTTCTTCTTCACTGAATTCTGAGTGATGGTCATGTTCTGAAGAATTGAACCAAACTGTCTCTTGACCCATTTGTGATTGCGATCGACCTTCTGGTGAAGACTGAGGAGAAGCTCACGATCAGTCATCACCCTTGGAGCTGTGCCTTGAGGATTTTTCTTTGAAGCATTGGTGGTAGAGTCATGAGTGGCAGAGTCATCATTGGTGGAGTAAGATGCATCTTTGCGGAACTGAACATCCAATGGACGAATGCCTTCATCAATAATCGCAGTTGCCTTGCCCTTCTCATCGGCTGAGGAATATGTCCGCTTGAGGACTTCAATACGGGGCAAGTAGCTGAGATGATTTTGAAAGTCAGCCTTGTAATTGATTGAAGACCTTGATCTGAGGAATCTCATAATCCAAGGAGTGTAAGGCTTCAACTCAAAAGGTGACAATGCAACATTTGCCAGAGTCCTCATGAAGAAATCATGGTAGTTGATTGGAACGCCATGAATGATGTTGAATAGAAAATTCTTCATGATGCCAACGACTTCTTCTTCATTAGAGTCGTGGCCTTTGATTGGACTTAGTGTCTTGGTCAAAATGCGATAGACAATCCGTGGCACATACAGCAATTCCTTCACGAGGAATTTTGTCCTTGGGGCTTGACCAGGCTTCAGAGGCTTAATCAAAACTTGCATGTAGTGATCAGAGAGCTCAGGTTCATGATAGATGAGACGTGCACCTTCAAGGGGAGGACTGATAGGCAGGGCATGAAGCAATTCAGAGGCCGGTGCTTTGAAGTGTGTATTTTCTGTCATCCAGTCCAACACCCAAGAATTCACATCTTCAACATTGCCGGTGATGTGCAGTGTCACGTAGAACTCAAGAATTAGCTCTTCATTCCAATCACATATGTCAATGCAGAAATTGAGCAGCCCGGCGTCATGAAAAACACTGAGGACAGGGGTGAAGCAAGGCAGCGATTCCATGTCCACATGAGGAATATGCTCATGGTCAAAGATCTTGTCCTTATCAAATAGCAGTGAGGAGTAGAAGTTTGCTTGGCTAGCTGTCCAGAAACGCTTCCTTCGTAGACGAGCAGAGTCATACGGGTTGTAGTCGGTGAAGAATACATGCTCGTGAAAGAAGTCATCAGCCTTGAATTTTTTCTTCTTGGAGAAGGGATTCGTCGGCTTGGGCTGAGGAGTGTCAGTCACTGTCTTCACAGCCTCAGGAATCACAATCTCAGGAACCACGGGCTGAGGAATTTTAGTTTCTGCTTCAGTAGCAGTCTGGGTCTTCAGCTCTTCAGCAACATTAACATCAGCACTAGTGGCTGGAATTACTTCAGGGATGGTAAGAAGTGAAGCTTGAGGTTCATCAGAGCCTGTATGAATTTCTTCAGTCTGGACTGGGGACTGAGGAATCTGTTGTAGTGGCGTGAACATGGGAGAGTTGGGGTGATGACTTTCCAATAGTCATCATTCAGCACTGTAGTGGTGCTCCCAATGTCCACATCTTCCTCTTCTTCATCCAATTCTTCAACGCCTGCCTCTTCAGCTGTGAACTGAGGCATGGGCGATGAGACCACTGGGGTTGAACGGTTATCATCCACTTCAATTTCTTCGTCCTACTGCTGTGATAAAGTAGCAGAAGGAACATCTTCATCAAATCCGCTTGGGATCTCATAATCTTCACCAAAAGGAATGATTTCCTTTGATGGCATACTTGAGACTAGAATAGCATCGATGGGATTCTCAAAAGAGTTGGTCAATGTCTTCATCTTCTTCGGTGCTGAAGAATCTGATGAAGCAGATGCTTTCCTTTTCTTTACTGCTGCTCGCTCCGCAGCCTTGGTTTTCTTCGCTTCTGATGCAGAAGGAAGAACTGGACTTGGCGTTGGGGTAGGAGGAGCAGAGGAAATTGGTTCAGTTACCTCAGGCGCAACTGATGCAGTTGCCCTGGTTGTTTCAGTTTTTTCAGGCTCAGTGGTTGATGCTTCAGCTGGCCTGGCTTGATTTTCAGGCGCAACACTAGTGGTTGCCCTGGCAATGTCATCAGCGGTTGGAATAGCTTCATCAGCCCTGGAAATATCAATTTCATCAGCAGCCTGATTTTCATCAGCGGTGCTGGCATGTTCTTCAGTTGGCTGAGCAGATGCTTCAGCCTTAGGAGATTCATGTTGCGTTGGGGCTGCAACATTTGAGGTGAATCTTTCAGCCAACTTGACAAATCTGACCTTGGCTCCAAGCCAATCTACACGGTAGGCGTCAAATTCATCACTGAGTCCTTTGATCTCAGCCTGTGCAGTCACAAGTTCATCCGTTGTCATTGTGACAACGTTCTTCTTCAGATAACGCTCCTTCTTGTATTGAGCTTTCTTCAGCTGCCTGGCCTTTTTAAATTTCCATTTTTCTTCACCTATGAAGGCGGTCAGCATGTGACTTTGGCCAGGTGTGAGCTTGAAATCAGGCATAGGAGTATTAGGATCCTTGTGCCAGAGATCTATGAAGTCAAGGATCAGCTTGGGATCCAATAGTAGAGGAACATTCGTTCCTTTGGCTCTAGCGGCCCATTGTTGCCTATCTCTGATGATTTCAGCAAGTTCTTCATCATCAGCTTTGTCTTTACTGGACGGTACATGAAAGGCAACCTGCTTCTTGTGAGTACTTGGTCTTGAACCTCGTCCAGCAGTAACCTTAGTCTTTAGCAGAGTGGGGCCAGTTGAGGATTGTGGAGGAGCAGAAGAACTTGCAGAGGCTCCTGTGGCAATTGAGATGCCAGTTGTCCTTTGACACGAGTCAAGATGCACAGGTGATGAGGACTTTGCCAGAGGAGCTGAGGACTTTGCAACTTGAGGAACGGGGGCAGCTTGAGGGATTGGCCGTGAGGGCATAGAAGAGTTTGGCCGTGAGGGCTTAGGTGAAGAACTGGGCTTGCGAGCTGGCTTCTTTTGCATAGACTTTTGGGCTTGCTAGCAGAAGCCTCAGCGGCAGCAGCAGAGTCTCCGTTGAATTTCTCACTGCCTCTTTGGCCACTTTGGTCAATTTAGCTTGACGCTTGGCCCATTCAGCGGGAAATTCCTCACCTCTTCTGATGCTAGAGGGATCAGTAACTTGGCCAGGTGCCAATGGAGGTCTTGGGCATGGAGGGTGTACAGCGAATTTCTTCATGTACTTGGGAGTGACATAACGATATTCCCTCCATTCTCTGGCCCATCTCCTCTCAATCTTCTGAATGCGCACTTTGCGCTCATTCTTTGTTTTCTCAGGGGGTGTGTAGTACCCTGGATAGATGTCTTCAGGGATTTCAAAGGCAGTGTTGACTTCCAACTTCTTCCCTCCCTTCTGAGGTTTATTGCCGTCAGCCATTTTCTCCAGCTGAGGAATTTGAACAACAGAGTTCTCTGAAGAGGTATGCAATCTGTCTTCGAGGAATGCTGCAAATGAGTTAAGTTGATGAGAACCTAGTGATTCAGCAGCGGACATGTGTACCTGTGAACAGAGTATAGGTGCGAAGAATTTTGGAGAGGTCATATGCGTTCTCAGAAGTTTTTTTTAAGAACAAGTTTGAGGAATTTGACCAGAGGTGTCTTGAGGAATTTCACTAAGCGTTCTTTGACTTAGGTTCCAGAGTTGTATAGATTGAAAATCCACACAATTGAGGAATCTTGAAGAAAAATGTTGCTTAGAGAAACGGATCAAGAACAGTTGTTTGTGTGAGGTGTTTAGAGTGTGGGAATTGAAGAATAAACACCTTTCGAAGATTTTAAAGAAATCATCAGAATCAACAAGAGTAGTAAAAGTAACTTTTAATTACCCTTGATGAAGAACACGACGAACTAGGAATAGTAGATTGGAAGTTCGTCAGTCCAGATCTTCCACGCCCTAACTTGGCAGAGGAAGACAGCTACAGCGGCGGCGGGGTGAAGAAATCCGCGGGCGGCGGGGTGAAGAAATCTGCGGCCGGCGCGAGTATGACGGCGAGGAGGTCAAGGCAGTGAAGCTCTTCCTCACCGGCGATGATGAAGGTAGCGGTGGCGTTAGGTCTTGAGAGCTCGAGTGAGGGAGTGAGGTCGAGTGGGGTAAATGAAGTCTGAGGAGGGTGAGGGGTATATATAGCCGAGGTGAAAAAACGCTCGCCCGAGGAAATTGGACGAACATGCCCCTGACCCTGCTCATCCTAGCGACATGTGTCACCCACGTACAGAGAGGTGGAGATCGTGTGAGATCGTGGGTGAATAGGATAATCATGTCGCGGAATGTGGAACGGTTTGAGCGGCAAAAGCCAAAAATTCAGATAGGAAAATTTTAATATTTCTTTCGCAAATTCTTCAGCTGACAAGGACACAGTGAAGATTTTGAATGGGTTTCAAATAGAACGCACATGAATAATTTGTGAACAGATTGGGTTGAGTATAGCATAGAGGGGGAAGGGTCTGATCACATTCACTTAGCAAAAAAATGACTTGAAGAAATAGCAATAAGTGAATGTTACGAGTAACAGAATATTATTCTGTTACCCTTCCTGAACTGACGTAGTTCACAGGTTGGACTGACGTGGTTTTCTACTTGAACTGATCTTCCTGCGTGTACGACGGGCGGAAACAGGGGATGCAACGTGGAGCTTCCGGGCGTTCTCCGGCGCGATGCTGCGGGTCATTCGTTGGTATAGGAGACATGTAAGGGGTTCCGCACGTGCGCGCGCTCACCTGGTCGTGTTTTGCGATTTGTAGTCACCGGAGGTGACGGCGTGGGCATTCGGCGGCGGACGTGTTTTGGGCGTTGGTGTTTACCGTGGTGTTTGTAGGCCTCAATTTACGTCCTGTTTGTTGTTTTGGATGTGAGAATTATCGGTATGTTAGGGTTTTTGGAGATTAATTTCATCTGTAATTTCTGATTACAAGTTTTGGTGTTCTTGGTCGTTTTCGATGCCCGCCATGCAAATGTGTTCTTCTTTTTCTGTTGTTTTACTTTCGAATTGGCGTTACAGGGAGAGATATGAGTATTGTATGAACAGATTTGCGTTGTCAATTTTGCTTCTTTGAGTTGTTTCTACGCCGGATTTCCATGTTATTTTGTCGTTGGCGGAGGAGGTGTATGGCGGCTGACTGTAGCCTGCGATTTCTTTAATCTGGTCAAACTGTGTAATTAAGTGGCGTGTTTTTCAGTGTTGTTTTGAATTGATGCCGTATGTGTAGTTGGATTGCTGCGTGTCAAAGTTGTCTTACTATGCGTTGAAACCGGAACTGGCTGCCTACCGATACCTCTGCACTTTGATTATAAAGCCCGAGCCCTCTGTCACTTTCATTCTACCAGCTGCAACCAAAGAAAAGCGAGATGGATCCTGAGTTGGGAGAGGTCACAAAGGATGAGGGGGATGCCGCCGATGTGAGGGCTGCTGTAGCGGAGCAGAGGCGGAGGAGGCGCAGGCGCAGGCAGATGGCACGACGTGCTGCCGAGGAGGAATTGGAGGCAGAGTTCAACAGACGCCTTGCGCGCGAGGTGATGGATACTTGCAACTCCAATGAATTGGAGCTTCTTTTCCCAGAGGGCAGGGGAAGGAACCATATTCACATCATCAGTTGGGCTAGGGCGAGAGCAGCCACGGCTCCACATCCATCCACCAGGGCCAAATGGCGTCGTTTCTTTGATCGTTATGACTGAATTAGTGAAGATTATGTTTTTAAGATTTTTGTTGTGAGGGAGCAGATGTTTGAATGACTAAATGAATTCAACTGTCTACCTCTGAATGTGTTGTTTTATCTACATATGTTTGTTTATGTGCACTTTTGAACTGCTTGTTTATCTGAAGTTGAACTGATTTGCGGTCAAATGTTGCATGGCTTGTATAATAACTATTTCCTACCAGCGGGCTGCCCACCTGCCTATTTATTATTTTTATAATCCGCGAGTCTCCCTGGCTATAAATTCTATCCATCTATGTGTGGTGTGTGGCTCAGTCTCCCCCTCCTTTTTCTTCCTTCTTCCAGGATCAGATCTAGGTTCCTCCCTCTTCTCTCCATTGTTTTCTTCCCTGTTCCATTGTGTTCCATGGAGGATTGTTCATGCGGATGTCTGGCAAAGATGGCGCGCATAGCTAGCGGCTGTGTGTATGAATCTGGTTTGGAGCTCACCAAGACTCAGCGCCGTGGGCAACTTTCTTGTCTACTATACAGCAACCATGGGTTTCGTGCACCCTATGTTTGTCGCCTGACGGTTGGTGACTTGAAGGAATCATGGGTATGTGTTTCTATTCGTTTTGTTTTCTACTTTTTTGTAGGTCTCTTTTTGAATCCCATGGACTGAATCAGTAGTTTAGTTTTATGAATAGTTTGTCTATATTTTTTATTTGGTTTTGTCAGAATTTAACAGTAGGGATTTCTGTGTGTATTTGTTCATTACTTAACAGTATTTTATCCATTTTTTTATAATCCTTGATCTGTTTTTTGTCAGATGTTTTTACTGTAGGTGTATTGATATGTATATTTCTTCAGTTTAGTCAGTTCACATGACTAGTTAGTTTTGTGTTATTGTTTTGGTTCAGATTTTATCTTTTCAGTTTGTTATGCAACCGTTCCTATATCTGTGTAAAAATTCAGTTATGTCAGGTGTTCACTTTGTTTTGTACTCCCATGCCCATTTGCAGAAAATGTCACCCAGGATCAGGATTGTTGCTCCTAGTTCCGGTGTTCTGAAGATGGAGACTTCAGACAAAAATGGGTATCAGTTGATGGAAGTTGCCTAGCACATCGACTTTGATGGTTGCATCAACCTAACTACTGGGTGCAAGGAGTTTGTGGCAGAGTCTGGATTTGAGGATGGTGATGTGGTTATGGTTATGTTCTCCAGGGAAGATGACTCTCTGACGTTCAGAATTTATGTGTTGTAGGTTTAAATGTGGCAAATGACGCCGATTGTGAGATTTGTGTGTGGTTGATTATGTTGCAGTATTTTTTCTTTAAAACATTTGCATGTGAGATGGTTGGATTCTATTCCATTATCAGATGGTTTGGAACAACTTATGTAATGCTTTTCCTATTGTTTTCCTCAAGCATGATTGTTTTATTTATATATTCTTTATATTAGTACTGGAACAATTCTATAGTTGACCTGATGGGCATCCTTTATTTTGACTGGTATATTTTCATGTACATAGCTCGCAGACGGAACTATACGCTGATGATGTTTGTAGAACCCCTTTTTGGGTTTTGAGTCTGCTGAACTTACATTCTGTTAATGATAGTACTGAACTATTTTAGGTTGTCAATTACCAATCAAATTTGTTTGTTGTATAACATTTTTTCTTACTTTTTTACAAGAATTTTGGACCACATTTGTCTTTTTACAGTTGAATAATGATAGTTCTAGTATTTTTTAAAATTAAAAGATTTTAATCTTTGCTGCACAGTACTTTTTTTTACTTGAACGTTATAAATTGTAGTACTTGAACTTTTTATATATTTGTTTCCGAAATTTTTATTTACAATCTTCTACGTTTAATTTTCTAAAAAAATATTTTTTTAGTTCTTACAATTAAGATGTGTTTGAACTTTTTACGTTATTTGTTTTTGAACTTATTTCTTGTGAGGTTTTTTAAAAATTATCTGCATTTTTTGTCGTGTGTGATCGGCTGGAATTTTGTAATGGGGCGAAGTACTGTGTTGGGCCATCTGCCTGAGTCGTTGTTTTCGGCCCAAATTGCTCGTCCGCGCGGCTGTGCAGCGCGCGTGCGCGTGCCCTATGGGTTTAGTCCCACCTCGCTAGTCGAGGGGGCTCTAGATCTGTTTATAAGCGCAGCCGAGGCTCACCAGTCGAACTCCTCTGAACACTTACCTGAGCACTTATACACGGCGCTCGCTTTATCTCATGACCTGTGGGCCCTGGCTGGTGGGCCCTGCGTTGTGCGGATTAATAGGGATTCGCCAACGGGCTCGAGTTCAAGTATCCAGCATCGTCAGGGCCTGCGCCTATCCTTGGGTGGTCAATTTTTTTCTTTTTTTGTTTGAATCTAGTACTTGACTCCACTAGTAACTTGGACTGATACTTTATGATCCTTGGGCGATCAAATTTTCCTTTTTTTGGTGTTTGAATCTAGTACTTGACTCCACTAGTAACTTGGACTGGTACTTTTTTGTTCTAGTTCTTGTGAGTTTTGTTCTAGGAACGAGCCGTAACATGACTTGCCCCCGCACCGCACAACACCGAGGGGCATAGTTGTACTGACACATCTTCCTTGTATGGACTTGCCCCCATTAATCTATCTTTTAGGGGTGTGTGGGTGCGTGGGGGGGGGGACAGAATAACCGCACTGCGCCAGTCAAACAAGCGCACTGCCGCGTTAGAGCGAGGCCGAGCCGGGGGGAGGGGGTCGGGACCCCCCCTCCCCCATCCCGGCGAGGCCGAGCCAGGAACGAGCCGTAGCAGGCGACGATGCAGCGTGCCGCGGCGTCGCATGCGGAGGCGAGTCCGTAACATGACTTGCCCCCATTATCTATCTTTAGGGGTGTGTGGGTGCGTGTGGGGGGGGACAGAATAACCGCACTGCCCCTCGGTGCATAGTTGTACTGACACATCTTCCTTCTATGGACTTGCCCCCATTATCTATCTTGGGGGTGTGTGGGTGCGTGTGGGGGGAAACCGAATAACCGCACTGCGCCTGTCAAACGAGCGCACTGCCGCCTTAGCGCGAGGCCGAGCCGGGGGGAGGGGGTCGGGACCCCCCTCACCCATCCCGGCGAGGCCGAGCCAGGAACGAGCCGTAGCAGGCGACGACGCGGCGTGCCGCGGTGTCGCATGCGGAGGCGAGTCCGTAACATGACTTGCCCCCATTATCTATCTTTAGTGGTGTGTGGGTGCGTGTGGGGGGGGACAGAATAAACGCACCGCCTCTCGGCGCATAGTTGTACTGACACATCTTCCTTGTATGGACTTGCCCCCATTATCTATCTTAGGGGTGTGTGGGTGCGTGTGGGGGGGAACAGAATAATCGCACTGCGCCTGTCAAACGAGCGCACTGCCGCGTTAGCGCGAGGCCGAGCCGAGGGGGGAGGGGGTCGGGACCCCCCCTCCCCCATCCTGGCGAGGCTGAGCTAGGAATGAGTCGTAGCAGGCGACGACGCGGCGTGCCGCGGCGTCGCATGCGGAGGCGAGTCCGTAACATGACTTGCCCCCGCACCGCATCGCACCGAGGGGCATTGTTGTACTGACACATCTTTCTTGTATGGACTTGCCCCCGCACCGCACCGCACCGAGGGGCATAGTTGTACTGACACATCTCCGTAACATGACTTGCCCCCGCACGGCACCGCACCGCACTGCACTGAGGGCCATAGTAGTACATGATTTGCCCCCGTTATCTTATCTTTATTTTTTGGGGGAAAAACCAGCACCGTTATGAATTATTATTTCATTTGTACTTTTTGATAATTTTTATTGTACTGTTGTGAGTTATTATTTGTACTTTAGCTGTTTGTTTTCTTCCTCTATACTAATTTTTTTATTGTATTCAATTTTTTATTGTATTTAATTTTTTATTGTATTTAATTTTTGCTATTATCTTTGGTAACTGCCCAGAGATAGTGGGCTTCGCCATGGTTCTGAGCTTTAGCCGCCGGTTTTCTCCCACTCACCTTTTAACCTCCGCTCTCCCGCGTTCCGCTCCGCTCCCCTCTCCAAATCGATTCCTTCTTCGTTCCCCTCTTCTCGCAGAGAAGGTGCTTCTCCTGTTTCGCCGCGGGAGCGTCGGCCGGCGGGTTGAACCCAGGGGTGGAGGTCTGGGTGCTCTGTTTGCTCCTTTTGGTCTGCGATTGACTTCCCTTGCGTCCTCTTATGTACAGATTTTCCCTCTATTTCTTAGCTCTTGCTCTCTTGCTGTCTCAGGCTGGATTCACTAGGGTTCCTTTGCTCTTGAACGAGCGGTTGGCGCCAGTGATACTCGATTCCGTGGCGGATTTTGTGTTTGCTTGTAAGAGTTTTGCTTTGTATGGCGTGCTTCGTTTTTGAAATAGGTCAGAGCCCTAATTTTTGTTCGTGTGTCTTGCAGATCTGTTTCGGCAGATTTTAGGTCTGTAGATCTCAATGGGTACATCATCTAGTCCGGACAAGTTGAATGCGGGTGATTTTCCCTGTAATTTGGATGATGTTTTAACAGATCTGGTTTTTAGGTTGTATAGGTGTGGTCGTATCGACTTTATAAGTTGTATGTATTTTGATAGCTGTTAAATTTTGCCCTGGATTGTGTGGTGTGTATAGTTTTGGCGGTTGATGTGACCTGCAGACAGGTTGTAGTACTGATCACCATCTGTAGTTTGAACTGCTGTCCTGGCATTTGAATAGGTTGTAGTAGTCAGTGAAGAACTGGTATGATGTTGAAAGAGTTTTCATTCTGAAGTTTATTGTGCCAGTGGTGGGTTCATATTGTTTTATTGGGTGCACTTGTAGTGTTCATATAGTTGAACTGATTGCTTGTTCATGTACTTTTTTGCTAATTATGATGTTGTTGCAGATGTTGGAGTGCCGGTGCCTCCTGATTCTAAAAATCAGAACGCTTTCAAGATCTTGTGAATGTTATTTTTGAGACACCAAATCCGCTAGAAGAACTTGCGGATGTTGCTGGTGTTTCCCTTATATTTGCTCTTTTTTTATCAGCCTTGAATACATAAATATGCTTAGCTACATCAGTTGTTCCTTTTGTTTGTGTCTGATGCTATGCGCTTTATTTATCTTGTCTCTGCAATGTTAATTGTGTTTTGATTTTATACGTGCGTGCTTATGTTTGTTGGTTTATGCAGTTAATGACAGCCATGGTGCTCCTGAGGACATTGCTGATGTTGTCAAAGATATTAATGATGGAATGTATTCTCTTAACGTTGATGATGTTGATGGCAGCTTGCAGTTGTCTGTTACTCAGTCACAGAGTGTTGATGGCACTGAGCCTGTTACTCAGGCTGAGGATGTTCCTATGCAGTTACAGCTCGAGGATGAAAGGATAAGAAAGAAGAAGTGTGATTTCCAGAGGAGAAAGGAGTTGGAACGGCGTCAAAAGGCTGCCTGTGTTCAACGAAGTGATCGGGATGTTGCTCAAGCTCCTGAAGGTGTAGGTGATGAAGGTGGTGACGCGGCCTTTTCAACTGTTGATGCTGGATCTCATGGAAGTGACATGCCTGTGAAGACAAACCTGATGCAAACTCGTTTGACGCAAGTGTTTACTCGTGATGAAGTTAAGGAGAAGAAAGCTGTTTTGAAGAGGAAGATGTCAGATCGAAATCCTGATGGCACACAGAGGCGTAGCCCACGTGTGAAAGCTGGTTCCCAACCTGGTAATAGCAAAGCTGATGGGATAGTGTTGCTGTGAAGATTGGTCCAAGCAAACTTGGTGGCTCCCCTGTTCGTCGTAGTCCACGGGTTTTGACAAATAAGAAGCCTTCTTCGCCTCCTCTTCGAGAGCGCTCTTTGTTGAAAGAAAATAATAAGCGTAAAGTTCATCCTGCGAAGGTGAACAAAGGTGTGAAGAAGCGTGCTCGTGTCGAAGCTGAAGATGTTGTATCTGAAGAAGATGATATCGAAGTTGATTCTGAAGATGAATTTGCAGTGGTACGTCTTTGTACTGTATGTGACTAACTAGTTGTACTTGCAATGATTTAATTGTGTCTGGGCTGGTATGCTGGCCAGGCGAGGCTGGTCATTGTTTGCATCAATCGAGGGTGGTACTGATGTTGTTTCAAGAGTTGAACTTGTGCAATCTTTTCTTTTTTCTACTTGCCTTCATATGCTTGTTTTGTTTTCTATATTCATTTATTTAAGGTGTGGCTTCTTTATTTTCATTTACAGCCTGTTAGCGTTATGAGTCCGGTGAAGCCGGTGGGAGGCAATGCCGGAAAAGTTGCCTTGGATGAAGGTGACCAACGGAAATTGAACTTAACTGTGCAATGTTCGTTGGGAGAGGTTGAAGCTTGTGCTAAATTGCTTGAGAGTCGGCATGTGGCTAGGGTTCGTGCAGCTGGTTTTGGTTCTATCTTCAATTGGAGGGTGAAGTCTAACATTTCCCGCCCTCTGATGGGAGTTTTGTACCTGAGGATAGATCCTGATACGATGACTCTTGACATGGGTGAGGCTAATAAGAAGCTTCGCATCACTAGCGATGGTATACAACAATTATTTGGGTTCCCTCGTGGTGGTCGTTCTCCGCCAAGCCCGTTAGAGGATGGATATGATGACGCTCTGATGAAGTTAAGATCGGAGCTTGACATTAGCAGGAACAAAGATATCAAGACAAAGGATTTGAGGAATAAGCTCAAGGTGCTCGTCAAGGATCCTAGCAAAGATGACCTTGCTCTGAAAGTGTTCTTCATTATTGTGTTTATGAAGGTTGTGTTGCCTGGTGCCGCCCCGCGTGTTTCCAGAGAGGCAGCAATGTTTGAGGGTCTCGTCTTTGAGGACATGGCTAATATGGATTATTGTCAGCTGATGGTTGATGAGCTTAGAAGGGCTGTTGTCAGGTACCAAGATGGTGTTACCCTTGGGAAGGCAATCACAGGTTGTGCTATAGGGCCTGTACTAATGTACCTTGACTGCCTTATCCGTGGAAAGACTGCGGAGCCTGACATGCGAGTCCCCCGCATATGTTTCATGGATCCTGTCAAGCTTTCTGATCTGGTTGATGCAGATTTGATAAAAAAAGGCAATGCAGATCCAAAGACTTGGGTGTTTGGGAAGCTTCCGGTGAGTTTTATTTCTTTCGTGTCTTGCAGACCTTTTTTTATTTAAGTATAGCTATTTTTGCTGGAGTGAACATGTGTCCCGCAGAGTTACCTGTTTAGATTTTGTCATTTCTTAAGCTTTGTGAGGTTTAGGTACGATTTTTAGTACTGTTGTTTCATGTGTGGTTGAACTGAATATCTTTGTTCAACTGTCCTGTCGGTAAATACTAACAAATTGGCACTGACAGTTAAAGATTGATAGTGTTGTTGATTTAAATCTGTTAATATCATGTTTTATTTTTCCCTGTGTGTTGCATTGATTAATTAACTCTTTTTTCCCCTTGTTTGTAGTGGAAAACTCAAGAGGAGGTTGTTTTTTCTCGAGTGTATAAACGGCCAGTCCTGGAGATGCCGTCGTCTCAGGTTCCCAAGTTTCATCTCTGCACGATGAGTTGAGAGATGGCCGTGGTGTTGAGGGTGCTGGTTATGTTCCCCCTGGCCCTAGTAATGCTAGTACTTCACAGAGGCAGGGTTTTGGTATTGATGTTGTTGTTTCTGCGTTGGAGCGCGCTGAGCATATTTTAAGTAATGTGTGTTCTGAGCTGCAAAAGGTCCCAACGACTGTTGAGCGTCTGAGCTGTATCAATGGTATCCTTCCTGAAGGTCATCAATTTAACGCTGAGGAAGCAGTGGACTATATTGAGATGGAGAGAATTTTTATTGGTGATATGCGTGACGGTGCTGCTGATCTAGTTCAGAGCTCGGTTCGTCTGTTGAACAACATGAAGCGTTTCAAAACTATGCAAGACTCTCGCTGCAAGCCATATGAAGAAAGTGCAAAAGTTGTTATCAGGCAGATTGAGCAGGATGAGGCTGCTGCCACCGACAGCAGGGCTGGTGATGGTACTGAGGCTAATGTTTCTGATCACGAAACGAATGATGTTGGCTTGGAGCGCCCTGTTGTTGATGTGAGTCAGTCCTCGGTGTTTGCAATTTTTACTATGTTGTTCTGCTGTCAGTATTGTAGTTGAACTTTCTCATCTTCATCTGTTTATTAATTTTTCTTCCATGCAGATTGAGCAGGATGAGGCTGCTGCCACCGACAGCAGGGCTGATGATGGTACTGAGGCTAATGTTTCTGATCACCATACGAACAATGTTGGCTTGGAGCACCCTGTTGTTGATGTGAGTCAGTCCTCGGTGTTTGTATGTTTTTACTATGTTGTTCTGCTGTCAGTATTGTAGTTGAACTTCCTGATCTTCATCTGTTTATTAATTTTTTCTTTTCATGCAGGAGACCATTCATAATGTTGAGTTTGATGTTGACCGTGGAGTTAGTGATCCATCTACTGATAAGTGCAATGTTATTTTTATTTTTAATTTGTTTATTCATATTTCTTGAATTTTCATGCGCACCAATGTTCCTTGCTTGTTCATTTTTCTATTCCACACCGTTAAGAGTTTTGCAGGTGATACCTACCTTTTTTGTTACTGTGGTTTAATTCCTTGTGTTTATTGTTGCTAATTATAGCATTGTTTTTTTTGCTTCATTACATATGAAATCAGGGTCCTGTTGTTGGCGACGAGCCTTGTTCGCCCGTTGGTGATGTTGCTTTGAATGTTAGCAGCAGCAAGATCGATGATGTTGCTGTGAATGCTTCTAAGGTTTGTTTTTCTGTGCACCTCTTGCTAGCTTATTTTTGATTGTTAGTTTTGCTCATATTATTCACTTTTTCTGATTTTTTTCTTCAGATGACTGATGTTGAGCGTGAGGCTGTCGTTAGTGGTGGAGATGATGCTCGTGGTGTTCCATTGAGTAGTGGGCGCGATGTTGGTACCAAAGTTGCTGATGAGGATGTTGGTGCTGCTAGCATACTTGATGCCAAATCGTCTGGTGTTGGTATTGCTGGGAATGAAAATGTTCCTGATTGTGAAGATTTGCCGCCGGAGAATTTCCCGCCTGGAGGTCTTGATTACGGTGATGCATTGCAAGATGCTTCTAGCGTGCAGGAGGTGCCATCCGAGGATGATGATTTACTTCTGTCGATTTCTTCTGGCCCCTTGACGCAGGAGGCGCTCGTGTCGTCCCAGGATTTTCTTTCTACAGACCCTGAAAGCGCAGTGATATTGTTGTCCACTCAAGATGTCCCATCGTCAAACCCTGAAACTAGAGGCATATTGGTCTCATCACAGGAACTGATAGTGCAGGTAAGGACTTGTAAATGAGGCGTACTTCCCAATTTTGGCATTTTGGACATGTTCACTTGTAGTGCTTGAACTTATTATTTTTCTTCTTTTTCTACAAGCAGAAAGTGGTAATGTTGTTAAGGTTGATATGTTTTTCTTCGCTGTTACGAGGTTGCGCACGAACCGTACGAAATGGTTAGTTTGGGATTTTGCCCGTACCATTTTTGTCTCTTTTTCTTTCTCTCATATGATTATTGTTGTTGTTGCAGTAGTTTTAATTCATGTAATCTTTTGTGTTTTTCTAGTCACAAGCCGATGTTTCAAAATAAAGAATGTGATGCCAGTGTTGGTTCTATTGCTGAAGTGTTTGTCCCCACTGGCATGCTCAACTCAGACAGTGCTGACGTTGTTTTATATTCTCTACGAGAGAAGTACCGAGACACTGACAAGTTGATAGTTCCCAGATGGGTGACGGTCAGTATTTTGCTTTGTAGATAGGATGATAACTTGTTTGCCAATTTTCTAACTGTTGTTGTTCTTTTTGTACAACAGACCAAGATCCGTGATGGAAATATTGATTCCAATGTGCTAAATTGGTTCACGAGATCGGGTGCTGATGGTTTTGACCAAGTAGGTGAACTTGAACTTTTTGTACTCATGAACTAGAACTGTCCTATTTTCTTGCAAGTTTGGGAGGTGGGGGAATGAACTTGAGCAGCCTGCTTTTAGCCCTGCACTTATGAATGATGTGTGCTTCTTTTTTTGAAGCCGAACTTATTGTCGCAAGGAAATTGAACTGATATGTTTGTTGCAATTTTAACTTGAGTAGCATATATTTTTTGTAGTGTTTTTCTTACTCAATTAGAACTTATGATTATCTTATTTTTGTTTGTACTTTTGAATTTCAATTTCCTTCTTTTATTTTATTGTTTGGAGGCTGAATTTTTTGTTTCATTATGATTTGTTAAATTCATTTTTCCTCTGCGATTTTTTGTCAGCTTCTCTTCCCTGCTTTTGATCTGCCGTCCTTTGCGGCTACCATGAAGCCTAGGGAAGAATGTGGGCATTGGTGCTTGATTGTTCTGAATTTGAGGTTCCGTCGTTTTGAGTGTCTTGATTCACTACACGATGAAACCTGGAGTGATGCAGTTAGATTCTTAAGGACTATGACAGATAACATAAAGAAGCTTTGGAGGGAGTGCAGCATAGACAGGGCCAAACCGTTCTCGCCGGTGCATATTGATGGTTTCTCTTGCGAGTTTGTGCGGGTGCCGCTGTAGAAAAACACGTGAGTATCCGTTTTTAATGAGTTTTTGTTAGTTGTTTTTGTTGCTGGGAGGGTGGTGTTCCTATATTTTCGGATTTGTGATGTACCCATTTGTTTTTTCTTTTGTTAACAGGCATGATTGTGGATTCTTTATGCTACAAAGCTGCAAGACCTATCATTGCCGGGAGGATGGTGTGATTGAAATGTTGGATTACAGCCACGAAGACATTCTTGACATTAGGAAGACTTTTCTGTATACCTGCGCAACTAGCGATGTGTTTGATGTTGACTTCCGTGGTTTGTTTGGCATCGAACCCTGTACGTAATGCATGACCTTTTGTAATTTTTTGCAGCTTGTACTTCTTGATTGGTACTGTCATGAATTATGTATTTGAACTTTACCCTTGATGCGGTCTTTTCTTTTTTTATTTTTACAGGTGAGTGGCTGGATCTTGATGAGCATGACTACAGGATCTTTGGCAGCCAGTTCTTGGATCTCGAGCGCGTATCTATTGATCTTAGCCAGGGGAGTTCTCCATAAAATACAAGGTCTGGTCTTATTAAGGGGCGGTTGGGAGCTCTGAAAGGTTCTACGGCTGCTTGTGCAGAGAGCCCCTCTACACCCAAGAATCCCATTGTGGAATTGATAGACAGCGATGATGATGCGTTTGACAAGATTGCTGGCATGGGAAGAGTCACCAGGAGCACTGCTGCTGCCAAGGGTTTATCCCCACTTGCTGGAATAGTGGCCCGTAGATCTGGTGGTGCTAGGAAGGATCCTGCTTTGGATTCTGGCAATGTTACAAGCACGAAGCGTGCACCCAGAGCTCCTATAAAGTTTTGCTCCCCTGTGCAGCAGCTTCACCCTCATAAATTCCCTCACCTGGACAAGGCTCGCAAGTTGTATAATCTGTTGCTTAGCGATGAAGCATGTGAGAAGTATGCCGAGTGAGTATCTCTCATTATGTTTCCTCTTCTTTTCCTCTGTTGTTTGTAACTGGTAGATTAATATGACATGAACTGTTACTTTTATACAATTTGAACTGCTATGAATTCCTTATCTTGCTTCCCCTGCTTTTTTGTTCTTGTGTGTGCTGCAGGAATACATTCTCAATGATACCTCAGCCTGGTGATAACGTTACTAGCTTCACTGGGAAACGCATCTGGGAAGTTTTTGCACCTGGGCAAATGATGGAGGGTGATGTAATGGACTTCCTCATTGATGATTGGAAGAAAGATCCCGATAGAAATGTTGATTTTGCGTCTGGGAAAAGGGTATTGTTGAGTCCATATTTCATCACGGTAATCAATCAGATCGTTTGTTTCTCTTAAACAAGACTGCCTATTGTTTTACGAGTTTTAATAATACTTTGCTTGTTGATCCTTTCCCCCTGTCTATTTCTTTCTGGGCTTTTTGCAGGTTGTGCTTGACTGTATGTTTTACGGTGCTGAAAATAAAGTGTTTAATGTGGAGAGTGCAGCGAGAGATTTCAAGAGCTATGTCAAGGAAAAGGAAGACTTGCTCACTGCCGACCTTGTGAGTTCTACTAGCTGATTTTGGTTTTAATTGTTTGTTGTCATGCTGTTTTTTATTTTGAATATTTAACATCTCTTTTTTGGTCATTTGTTTTTAGATCATGATGCCTCTATTCAAGCCTATGGTTTTATCAAAGGATAAGAAAGTGAACCACTTTTCCTTATATGTCATGAATCGGTACCGAAGTAGCGTTGACATCCTTGACTCTTTACCTTATCCGAAGAACCATCGTCCTTCAAAGAACACCTATCATAAAGATTGCGAGAAGATTGTGAGTGACATTTATTATCTGTACTGGATTAATTTTTCCGCGTCTCTGTTTCTGCTTTTTTGATACCTGAAAATGTGTGGTTTCTTTTATTTTTTTACAGATCTCCAGGATGGTCCAAGTAATGAAGGCTTTTTATGGTGATGCTCAATACAATGCGAGCAAGCAGCCCAAATGGGAGCTTTTTGCAAAGAAACCAACGTTTTTGAAGGTTCCACTTCAAGGGGTGAATGAATGTGGCCATTATACTCTGAAGTATGCAGAATGCTATGATGGTGAAAAGATCGTTGGGAACATTCGAGATAATGATGTGGGTTCTAGTTGAGCTTTTCACTTTTCTGTGTTTGGCTTATTGTGTATTCTTCTTTTTAATGTGTCATGATTTTTAATAATTTGTTTTAATGTTTTGTAGGCTCGTATTGTTGATTGGAATGTTGAGGATCTGTATAGAGTTGTGTTCAGCCGGAATAACTAGCTTCTGGTGACGGAGCTTCCCAAGGAGTTTCAGCCTTTGGCTCCTGGTGCATAGAAGAAATGGTCATCATTTGTGTAGTGAAATGGATAGTTGTGTGATATATCTCTTGAAAGCATTGTAGGCTTTGATTGTAGTGTTTGGATGTTTAGTCAAGTACTATGTAATTACTGGTATATTTTGTGTTGTGTTTAAGTGTGGCACAATGTTTAACAATCTTTTTTTCCATGATGATAGTGTGGTCGAATATCTGTTTTTCACTTGTGTATGATTCATTGGGAATTCGTTTTCGTAAGTTCTATTTTTTGTACTGAAGTCTTATAAACTAGTTGAACTGAAAACACCTTTTCCCAAGTTCATTACGAGTTGTTGCTGGAAAAGTGAGATTTATTTGGTTTTCATCTGTCCCAACCTAGGTTGGACCTTTATAGTTTCTGTACCCTCTTTTCTTGTACTTATAGTATAGTTATGTTAGTACTGAATTGTAATGTCGTTCAGCGTAAGGCTTTTAATATTTGGTGTCAATATAGCACTTGTGGATCTAGCGTGAGTGGAGTGACGCTTCCTTGTTATGTAGAACTGATTTCATATAATGTATTAGAACTGAAGTTTTTTTTGGGATTGAAATTATTTACGACCAAGTTGCTATGTGATCTCTAGCCAGATTTTATTCAAGTATGAGAAATTTAGCAAGATTTGAGAGCCAAATTTTTGTTTGAACTTCTTGAATTTTAGTAGTTGAACTTCATAGTAAAATTTAAAGCACTGGTTTAAATTAGCTACATTTAACAGACAACCGTATAAAGTTCATAATGACTTCACTAGTCAATGTGGGTTGATGCTTCTGTTGTTTGTTTTTTGTTATTTTTTGTCCTTGGTTGAACTGTAATCTATTTGGTTGAGTCTTGGCCATCTTTCTCAAGGTATTAATTGGTATCATCATAGCACTTACCGAATAAACTAAGTTGTACTGAGATTTCAATTGTGCTGGTACTTTGATCATTTTATTTTCTTGTGTTGTTTGAAGCTAGTGCCTCACTGGTCAATGTGGGCTGATGCTTCTGTTGTCTTTCTTGTGATTTTTCTCCTTGGTCGAACTGATATCTTTTTGATTTAGTTTTGGCCTTCTTTTTTCTAGGCTGTGGTTCTTCTCAAGGCAATGTTTGGTATGATCATAGTACTTGCCTTACAGACTAAGTTGTACTGACATTTCAGTTGTACTATTACTGTTATTCTTTAGTGTGTCAATGTTTTGTGGAATGTGAACTGAAGCTTCCCGTTCCTTTTTATATTATGTAGAATGAATGTACCGTTTGTTCAAGTGTACCAAAACTCTCAGTCCTAGCATGCTAGTGACTGGGAAATATGTACTGATTGTTCTTTGCTTTTCCTGTTGCAGTACTCAGTAAATTTCTAACTACTATTAGCACGATGCTGTTAATAGTGAATGTTGTCCTCGGCTGAAACTTAGTCTTTTTAGTGTTCTTCTGAAACTAAAAACTGATTTCTTAGTGTGATAGTACTACCGTAAATGTCTAAGCTGCACTGAGCGTCCAATTTTACTATTTGCTGTTGTCCTTAGTTAGTCTGCCACAGTTTTTTTTGTGAAAATATCCATTTGTGATTTTTGTTTCTGCATGACTAGTTTCAACTTCAACCTACTTCAACTTCAAATGATGGATGAACAAAATAGGAAGCTAGCAAACTTGTTGAACGACATAAGCAAACAATGTACATGATAGACATAGGTAAACTTGTTCAAACCCTGACAGACATAACATAAGGTAGCTGGTTCAACATAACGAAAGAAAACTACAAATCTGAAACAACAACATTAAGGATAGGCAGAAGTGCGAGCAACACGAATGCAGACTTTCATGCATCTTCATCCTGCGAAGTTGCAGTGGTAGTAGGGGTCAGCCTCCTGCTCTTTTGAAATATCCCAACCTGTCACGATGTTGTCGATTGTCTTCCATGACTTGTACGTGGCGTACGCATCTATTCCTGCGTACGTGATGAGGTTCTCTCGCAGTGGGCTGGTCCCCCACAGTTTGTGTTCTCCCTTGTCCATCTTCTTCTTCATGCCCCTGTAGAATGGGTGGATTACGCCGCCTGCAACATCGGCCAAGGAGTCGTAGTATTTGTTGGTCTTTGGATCTTTCCACTTGCGCTGCATGTCAATGAAGTTGTTGGGGTTGATCTCCAAACCAGACTTGTTCAACATTCACTTGTCACCTCCAATGCTGAAACCGACAAATGTGTACAATTTCTCCTCCTGCAGGAAGTCTTTGAGGCGCTTGGGCCTGCAAGTGGGGAGACACACATTTAAAGATTAGTCTTCTTTTTTGAAGATTTAATTCTTCTGCTTTTTGGTTTTTAAAGTGATAATCCATGAGGTAGATGCTTATATAGTATAAGTCATGGATGAATGTAGTCCAGAAACTAGTACACAAAGTCCTCAAATGAAATTCAACTACACCATGTTATTTTTGTTTTTTGCTATATTCAGTGCTTCACCAAATTCAAGAATCATTTTACCAGATTCAATGATATATGTCCTGCTTGATTCAAGTTTAGTTTTCTTTTTTGTTGAATAAAAGACCTATACCAGTGCTTGATACATCTTTGTGCATCAATTCTACATCAAGTTCAGAAATTAATTTGAGAAACATGTGCATCAAGATATGGACCTATACCACTTCACCAAACATCTTTTAATACATCAATTATATAAACTATACTAGTGCATCAAGATCAGAATCTATGCTACCACATCAAGTTCAGAAATTAATTTGGTGCATCAAGTTCAGAATTCTACAAACATTTTTTCAGATGCTAATCTGGTGAAACAATCCACTTCACAGTTTCAGAAATGCATGTAACTTGAGAAACATGTACTCGTGCATCCACTTCACAAACTATAGTAGTTCATCTAGTTGGGAAACTAGTTTAATGAAGTTTTTAGCGAGTAGTACTAGTACAACAGATGAATGAATAGTAGTATGGGTTACCATTTTGTGGCTGCTACGATGTGGTACACCAAGCAGAGTTCCTCGACGCACAACTGCAGTACTGCCGCCATCTGTGGAGGTTCATCGTCGCTGGTGAACTCCACATCAACTCCGATGAAGCTCGGATACAAGCCGCCGCCCTTCATCCTGAACCTGCTCATCACCTCGCCGGCCTTGTCTGCTTCGCTGGTGCAGACGATCTCCAGCGTCTCTTTGCCGTGGAGCTCAACCGATGTGAGGGTTCTGGTGTACTCGCGCTTCTCGCCGGGGACGTGAACGTCGACGAGGTTGCTGCTCTTGTCCGATGGCTCGCCATGATGACGCTTGGTAGACGGTTCCTCCGCCATCGCCTTCCTGCGACGACTGTGGGCTTGGAAGAGAGAAGTTTGTGGTTTGTGTGCAGTGGAGATTGAAGTGGCAATGGTGGTTTCTGGCAATGAGGCAAAGATGGAAGACAATGGGGTATTTTGCAGTGCGTCGACGGGGATGTGTGGGAGGCGGTTCGTCGGGGACGTGGGTGTGGTGGTCGTGGGGGTCCCCGTTTGCAGTCCCTTGTGGCAACCGCTCAGTGGGTGGCACGTGTGGTGGCCTGGAAGAAGTAACCGTCCAAGTCAAATGGTTTTTACTGCTGCACTGACTAGTCTTGTCAAGCTGTACTTATGACCTGCTAAATCCCACTTGCACGTCTCAGGGGTGGTGATGACTGTATTTTACTGTCGCACTGATTCGTCTTGTCAAGCTGTACTTATCAGCTGCTTATCCCACTTGCACGTGTCAGGGTTGGTGATGATGGAGGTCTGTACTCCTCTACTGTGGTACTTGGACTGGTGATTGAAGTGTAAATGAACTTACCAAATACCAGTGAGACTGTGTGATGCTAATGCTTTTTAAAACAATTTTTGTATTTTTTAAAGGATTGTTTATATCAAGATAATCTCTGAGTATTTTTTACAGATGAATTAGATTTTCATCAGTATAGAATGTATTATATTCGCATTTTGTTTAAGGTAAATATTTTTATGTACTGATGGTCTTTCCGAATTGGGACTGGCAGAAGGAGACATAGCTTTTTTTTCAAAATGATGTTTTTTTTAGGTGTTCACGGGTGTGTTTGTTTTACTCTGCCTTTGTACTGACGACTGAGAATTATCAGTACTGATGTACTATAAGAGTTTAAATTTTCCTTCAAAAAAATTTTGCTGAGTTACTGGTCGACAGTAGTGTTTTCGTCAGTACAAATGTATTTGTGACTGCATTCAAAAGGATTATCAAATGGTTTACATAATAATGTCACTGCTCCAGCGGGCACAAATCAGAAATTATATCAGTACTGATGTGTACTCTGCCTTTGTACTGACGACTAAGAACTATCAGTACTGATGTACTATAAGAGTTTAAATTTTCCTCAACATATTTTTGCTGAGCTACTGGTCGACAGTAGCGTTTGCGTCAGATAAATCCAGATAAGTTTTTTCAAATGTATTTGTGACTGTATTCAAAAGGATTATCAAATGGTTTACATAATAATATCACTGGTCCAGCGGGCACAAATCACAAATTATATCTTAACTATAGTACTGATCAAGAAATCGACGATAAAGCTAAATAAGTTTTGGTAACAACAGTGTTTCTGAAATGTTTCCCCATTGTGTGCCGAGGCAACTGAGACTACAAGCTTATTTTTTTAGTTGACACGGCAGCATAACCACTATGTATTGTTCAGTCTTGAGCTTCTCCTAACTGGCCCCGAATGTTGTGCCTTGCCGGCGCCCTGGTTGAGCCTTGGCAGCTTCATCGTCAGTTTCAGTTTCCTCGTCCCCGACACTGTCATCTTCATTGTCTTCGTCTGATTGGTCGTCATTCTCATCAAACTCTTCTTCTTCATCGTCTTCATTTGATTTTTTGGAACTCTGCACCTTGCCCTGTGTCTGTTCAGCGCCACTGACCTCCTTGCCCACTTTGCACGTGCGGGCATTATGCCCGTCAGTTCCCCCACACTTGCGGGAAGTGTAGCTGTTACGTGTGTTGTCTCCATTGGTAGAAACCTGGGTGGCTCCAATCTGCTTGTGCAGCGTTTGCTTGTTGACAGTGCCATCTGTGCGGAGTGGGCATGTGCGGTAGTTATGGTTGCTCACGACGTTGCAGAATCCGCATGCCCTTATCCCGAGAGGTTTGCCGTCCGGGCCAAATTCCACGCGCTTGATGGGGCGTGGCGGCTTTTGGGCTGCTGCTTTCGCTGCTTGCGTGTTACTCTTCCCCCCCCCCCCCTTTGTGTTTGAGAATATGGGTGGTTTAATCACCCTTTCCTGCTGTTGCCGGTAGGATGTCCTGTTGTCATGTCGTTCGCCTACAGCACCATCAAGCTCATGATCGTGCATGTGAGCATGTTGCTGCTCTTGAGTGTGCACATGGGCAAGCTCTAGTTGCTGCTGCTCCTCTTCCTCGTTGTCAAACGGGTCAACAGCTCCCAGATGGTTCATCTCGGATAACATTGTAGCAATATCCTGCTCAATGGTTTCATTGTCAGCGACACCTCCATTTTCAGCAGAGTGCATGGCGTCGAGTTCTTGTTCAAGTTTGTCCAAGACGACCCGTGACCTCGCCATTTGCTCTTGGCTTCTCAGGTTTTTTCTGTGCACCCTCATGTTCAGTGTCAGTAGTGAGCTTTCAATGCAGTATTTGGATGCCTTGTTTGACGCTACTGTCCTCAAGTCATTTCTGTTGAATGTTGGCTGGATGTTCGGGCGTTTGGTGTATCTCCTGAGGATGTATTTCTCTGGAACGCTGGCAGCCTTAATTGTCTGCATCATGCACAGGACATGCACACATAAAAGACCTGTATTTTTTGGAAGAGGTGCATGTTTTTTGTCATTTCATTCGAAGAAAAACTTTGCAAAAAAAGTAGTACAGTATGTAACATCTTCTTTTAGTCCTCATCTGTGTGGTCCCATAGCCTGCACTCGCACTCATATGTTTCTCCCACGGGGCCTGCAACCACCTGGAACGCGTGCTGAGACCACGCAGACAGTTTTTGCGGGTTGTTGTAGCGCACGAGGTACTTTGTGGGCTCTTCCATCTCTGTCGCCGTGAAGAGTGTGCTTAGTTTTAGCCTTTTTCTGATCTCACTGTACATAGCTCGTGAGTAAACCTTTGCCATCTGGGTGTCAGACCCATAGAAGGTCAGCGTGTTTTGTTCCTTCTGCACATGCAAGAATGATGAACAAATCGTTAGTTTTCTCGCAGCAAAAACTTGTCTAACTAATAAAGTTTTACTTTAGTAAGCATGTTTTTTGTCTCACGACAGGTGATAGAGCTATACCCTGTTACCCATTGTCTCTTGGTTCTCTGTCTGCCTCCTGGTTTTGACGCAGGAGTTTACCTGGCTGACAAACCGGTGTAGGTTTTGTCTCTCACTTACAAAGTTCTTCTTGAGCACATAGTTCATGCTCTCACTTCGCTGTGTGGATGTCATTTTGGCGCAGAAAATTTATTTGAAGTAGGCTGATATCCATTTCTCACGCTCGTTCCACATGGCCACCATCGTTGCATCATCATGGAGGTTGTACCTATCCATGAGTCCTTTCCAGGCATCCTCAAACTCAGTTGGCATGAGGGGCCAGTTGAGGATTGATGTGAATTCATCCTTAAAGTCTTCGTGCAGGTAGTACAGGTATGCGAGGTGTTCCCTGTACTTCTTCATAATGTGCCAGCGGCACAGCTTGTGTACTGTGTTCCCGAAAGCATCTGGGATCGCCAAAGCCATTGCCGGGCACTGGTCTGGTAATGAGAAAAGAGACATGGAGTGGTCAGCAGATGGTGGTGCATATATACCAATAGAACTGACACGGCATTTTTTACTGTGTTATTTTCCTTTTATTTTTTTGGGGGAGGGGGGTGGTGGTGGTGGTTGGGGTGGTTTTCGCGGTTATACCTGTGAGGATGCATGTAGGAGCCTTCCCTCTCATGCACCTTAAAAATGTCTTGAACAACCATCTGAATGAATCTGCATCCTCATCTCTTATCAGGGCGAAACAAAAGAATGTAGTCTGTAAGTGGTTGTTAGTACCGACAAACACCCCAAGTGGCATATGGTACTTGTTGGTCTTATATGTGGTGTCAAATGTTACACAGTCACTGAAGTCCTGATAGGCCCCTCGGCAGCTTGCATTCGCCCAGAATATGTTCTTAACTCTGTCGGACTCATCGAGTTGCATGTCACAGAAGAATTCCCTGTTTATAGCTTTCATCTCCCTAAAGAAGTTGACAGTCTTTAGGACATCGTCCACATCATCCATCCTTGAATTCTTTGCTTTCCTGCATATTAAAAGTTCATTCAAAAATGCATGTTGAACTGGCGTCAGGTCATGCGTTGCGTAATATGTTTGTACTGACAGAGGAAAAAAGACGGAGGCGGTTTATGGGAGGAGAACAAGTTTGTACTTACAGGTTAATCAGGTCTTTGGCATTCATTTCGAGGAAGTAGCTACCAGGGTCATCACCGCCCAGTATGCTCATGATTTGTGCATGTTCAATGCCTTTGAACTGCAGGTACTTGACGTACTCCAAGATTGTTTTGTCAAAGTTTTTGTGGGAGTGCAAGAAGACAAGCATTTGCAGAGTGAGCTGTAGCCTGTGTTTGTGTTCCCAGACTATCTCTTTTACGACAAATGTTCCATCCTTTTCCTTCTTTAGCCTCATTTTAGCCCCGCAGTTAGTCCTGGCTGTCATTTTGTTCCGCTGTCTATTTGCTTCAGACACCTTCATTCATAGACTCCATAGCACGTGCAATAAAGGTAGGCTCTGGTCTTAAACTTGGGGCCTTCCCTGACAGCAAAACCCGCGTGCTTCGCATAGACGTTGTAGAAGTTCTTTGATTCTTTGAAAGTTTCATAGCGCATCTCTAGTCTTGGCAGAACATAAGCTTCAATGTTAGGTGGCCGCACGCAACAGTGAGCAAACAAAACGCAGTTATGAAAATGTTAGATGGGGTGGTCACAGTACCATGGTATGGACTGTGCTTGTATATTTTTTTCTATATGGATACTTACATGTGTATAGCTCTGTGCTGCCTCCGGTGTTTGATGTTCACCCTGGTGTATGGGCGCGGGTGGTGTCACCCTTGGCACATGCAGCAATGCATCTCTTGGAGGGAGCAATGTTGACGAAGATCTTCGTCTCTCATTGTACGGCCGTCTCCCCTCAGATTCGTTGTGAGGTTGCTCCTGTCTATATGGCTCATATCTTGTACTTTGGAAACTGCTAGAGCGGCCAAAATTTCTGTCTCTTTGGCCTGGTCTTCCCGTCGCAACCACTTTTGCAGCACGGATGATTGATGTTGACGGAGCGACTGGTGGAAGCCTTGTTGCAACCCATCCACGGCTTCCTGTCCTTGGCTTTCTGAATGCGCTAGGGAAGGAAAACATTTGTTGTTGGGGATATTGTTGGCCTTGTTGCAACCCAGGAGTGACAAAGCTTGTATTCCCAGGTGTTTGCTGCATAAAAGAACTTGTCTGTGCTTCTGATGATTCCGGTGTATCTTGAAATCTTCCTGTATTGTTGAAGTATCCAGGTGGTATTTCTGGTGTTACCCAACCAGGTGGTGCCCCATATCTGCTTGGCTCATCAAACGCTCGCTGCGTGTGCCGCCTTGCATGCTTCTGCAATGACATTCAACAGTTTTGGGATTAATATTTTCTGCATTTTTCTCGTATACATGCTATGGGTAACATGTCTGCTTCCCTCTAGTGGACTGACTTCTTCTTCTTCCTCTCGTGGGCGGCGTACTGGCATGTTCTTGGGAGGCGGCGCCATTGATGTAGCTCCTGCTTGTGGTGGACGTCTGGCGAAGAGGTCCGGGGAGGCAGCACCTTGTGGGGATCACTGCCCCAGAGAAGGAGCCCCGGCGACGGAGGGAGGCAGGAGGCGGGGATGACGGCCCCGTCGTTGGATCCGGCGACGGAGGGAGGCAGGAGACGGGGATCACGGCCCTGTCGATGGATCCGACGACGGAGGGAGGCAGGAGGCGGCGGATCACAGCCCCGTCGATGGATCCGACGACGGAGGGAGGCAGGAGACGGTGGATCACGGCCCCGTCGATGGATCCGGCGACGGAAGGTGGCAGGAGACGGCGACGGATCCGTCGCCGGCCAGTCACGGCGCCGCGGACTCCCTCGCTCCGGGTGCCGCCGTCGCAGACTCGCCCACGACGGCTGCCTACGGCGAAAGAAGGCGGGTTGGGTTCAGGCTAGGTCGGGGGGATTCTACGGTGGTCTGCGCGTCGCGCCTATATAGGGCGGGGGGTAACAGAATATTATTCTGTTACGGGTAACAGAATAGTCCAGCCCTATATATATATATATATATAGTCAATGAAGAACAACGACGGAAAGAGTGAAGACAATGCAAGAAAAACTCAAATTGAAGATTTTCAACTTTTGTTGGTGGCGTAGCCCACCGTATAAGAATGATGATTGTAGACGGCGCGTACAATTGTCGTAGGGCTCTGAGAATCAAATTCTTCGTTAATTTCTTCACACTTAGAGGGTTAGTCTTCATTGATTGAAGAAAAACGTTACTTCGTGTGTTGCACATCTAAGTCATCAATTTTGCATAAGTTTTAGGATGTGTGTCCTTTTCAAAGGACATTAGAAGATTCTAAGATATTTAGCTCACACCGTAACTTGCTAGATCTCTTCTCATCCAAGGGCTTTGTCAAGATGTCGGCTAGCTATTCTTCAGTCTTCACATGCTCGATAGAGATGTCGCCCTTCAACACATGATCACGAAGAAAATGATGACGAATCTGAATGTGCTTTGCCTTCGAGTGTTGAACTGGGTTTTGAGCAATCCTGATGGCGCTCACATTTTCACAGTAGAGAGGCACATTCTTCACATTGATGCCGTATTGAGGGTTTGCTTCATCCATAGTAATTGAGAATAGCATGAACCCGCAGCAATGTACTCAACTTCAGCAGTAGAAAGTGATACACAGTTCTATTTCTTCGAGGACCAATATACCAAGGATCGTCCGAGGAAATGACATGTGCCTGATGTTGACTTGCGGTCCACACGATCACCAGCATAATCAGAGTCTGAATATCCAATGAGATCAAAAGCCGATCCCTTGGGATACCATAATCCAAGTGTTGGAGTGTGAGCTAGATATCGAAGAATATGCTTCACAGCCTTATGGTGTGATTCCTTCGGTGTAGCTTGAAATCGGGCACACATGCAAACACTAAGCATAATATCTGGCCTAGATGCACATAAATACAATAAAGATCCAATCATGGAGCGGTATACCTTTTGATCGAAGTCAATACCAATTTCATCAGTGCATAGATGGCCATTTGTGGCCATAGGAATTTTGACACCTTTGCAATCTTGCATGCCGAATTTCCTCAATACATCCTTGAGGTATTTCTCCTGAGATATGAAGATGCCATTTCGTTGTTGACGTATCTGAAGACCTCAGAAGAATTTCAATTCTCCCATCATAGACATTTGATATTCTTCACTCATCATATAGGCAAATTCATCACTGTAACGTTGGTCAGTACAGCCAAAAATGATATCATCAACATATATTTGGCACACGAATAATTCATCATCATAAGTTTTGGTCAAAAGAGTTGGGTCAAGTGAACCGGGTTTGAAGCCTTTCTTCATGAGGAATTCCTTCAAAGTATCATACCACGCCCGAGGGGCCTGCTTGAGGCCATAGAGGGCCTTATTGAGTCTGAAGACTTTGTCAGGATGCTTTGGATCTTCAAAACCTGGGGGTTGAGCAACATATACTTCTTCCTCAAGCTTACCATTGAGGAATTCACTTTTCACATCCATTTGATACAAGATGATATTATGATGGTTAGCATAGGCAAGTAATATGCGAATAGCCTCAAGTGTAGCAACAGGTGCGAAAGTTTCATCGAAATCAATTCCTTCAACCTGTGTGTAGCCTTCAGCTACAAGCCATGCCTTATTCCTCACCACAAGGCCATTTTCATCTTGCTTGTTGCGGTAGATCCATTTTGTGCCAATAATATTGTGCTTGCGAGGGTCTAGTCGCTTGACAAGTTCCCAGACATTGTTCAGCTCGAACTGATGTAGTTCCTCTTGCATAGCTTGAATCCACTTAGGCTCCAGAAATGCTTCATCTACCTTAGTGGGCTCTGTGATAGAGACAAAAGCAAAGTGCCCACAAAAGTTAGACAAATGTGAAGCTTTTGAGCGTGTGAGAGGACCTCGTGTGTTGATGTCGCTGATGATTTTCTCAATTTGCACTTCATTTGCAACGCGAGGATGAGCTGGTTGACGACGAGGAATTTGCTCAGCATTTTCTTCAGAGCCATTTTCTTCAGGTGCGCCAGCATGATGATCTTCACGATCTGGAATGACTTCTTCAACAGATTCTTCAGTAGGAATAACATCCTCAGTAGCCTTGAACTTGATGGTTTCCTCAGGTGATTTTTCATCTAGCATAGGAGGTGGGTGCTCTCTTTGCGAGCCATTAGTTTCATCGAACCGCACATCTACAGTTTCAACAACCTTGTGGTGAAAGTTGTTGAAGACTCTGTAGGTATGCGAGTCCTTTCCATAACCAAGCATAAAACCTTCATGTGCTTTCGGTGCAAATTTAGAATTGTGATGAGGATCTCTAATCCAACACTTAGCACCGAAGACTTTGAAATAACTCACGTTGGGTTTCTTGTCAGAGAGGAGTTCATATGCGGTCGTTTTGAAGAATATGTGAAGATATACCCTGTTGATGATGTGACACGCAGTGTCAATTGCCTCAATCTAGAAGTGACGAGGCGTCTTGTATTCGTCATAGTGCGAGCCATCTCAACAAGAGTCCGGTTCTTGCGCTCCACGATGCCATTCTGCTGAGGAGTATAAGGAGCAGATAACTCATGAGTAATACCAAGCTCATCAAGATAGTCATCAAGACCAATGTTCTTGAACTCAGTTCCATTGTCACTTCTGATGTGCTTGATCTTCACACCAAAATTGGTTGAAGCCCTCGAGGAAAATCATTTGAAGACTTCCTATACTTCACGTTTGTAAGTGACGATATGCACCCATGTGTATCGAGAGTAATCATCAACAATAACAAAGCCATATAGAGATGCTTCATTAGTGATTGCAGAATAGTGATTAGGACCAAAGAGATCCATGTGAAGCAATTCAAATGGACGAGTGGTAGTCATGATAGTCTTCGCGAGATGCTTGGCCTTGGTCATCTTTCCAGCTTCACAGGCTCCGCACAGGTGATCATTGAGGAATTTGACATTCTCAATGCCAATGATGTGCTTCTTCTTCGCGAGCGTGTGCAAATTCCTCATGCCAGCATGACCGAGTCGTCGATGCCATAGTCAGCCTTCTGAAGCTTTTGCAAGTAGACATATAGCAGGTTGTGGTCCTATAGAGAAATCAGCAATATACAGATATCCTCTCCTAAAGCCTTCGAAGACTTTGGAATGGTCAGCTTCCATGATCACAACACAACGATACTTGCCAAAGATAACAACCATATCAAGATCACAAAGCATTGAGACTGAAATGAGGTTGAATCCTAAGGACTTGACAAGCATGACTTTGTCCATGTGTCGATCCTTTGAGATCGCAACCTTACCTAGACCCAATACCTTGCTTTTTCCTTTGTCAGCGTAGGTGATGTGCTTCAGATGCGATGGGGACAAGGGAGCGTCCATCAATAAGTTCTTGTCACCAGTCATGTGATTTGTACATCCACTATCGAGGACCCACTCAGTGGCTTTGGGTTGATCATCCTGCAGGTGAATCAGTGCAGCTTACGGACTCATATACTTCATTAGTGAAGAATATGACATCAGGAGAACAAGTAAAGCAGTATGAGGATGTGAGAAATGAAAATTCATTTCTTCATGAGTAGCTTGCGTCCTGTCAAGCATATTCAGGTCTCCAGCAAATTCTTCAGACGTTTAGGTTCGTATGGAGACCTGACCGTCCATAAGAGATTAATTATTTTTCTTCACCACCCACATATGGAGGGGTGGCAAAGAGTTCATCATTCTGCGAGCTCCATAAGAGAAAGGTGGCATAGATACCAATCCACTTCGTTTCACATAAGAGGGGTTAGGGTAAGCATATGAATAAGCAGAGAAATTCTTCGAGGGTTTATGAACATAGTGATTAGAAGAATAATGCACATATTCATAACCCTTAGTCTTTCCCTGCGAAACAGAAGTGTTAGCACGATGATGTTCATATGAGGACTTTGATCCATATAAGGAATTTGATCCACGTGAGAAATGTGGTCTGTATGAGGACTTGGATCCATATGAAGACTTGGGTCCATATGGAGAATTTGATCTGGGGTTCCTATTCTTCACAGGTGGTGTCATGATGACATTCACCTGAAGACTTTCAAGGCACCTTTTGGGAACGCAAATTTTCTTCATAGGGGGACCATTCCTGCAGTTAGTGCCAACATATCTAGCAAATACTTCAACATTCTGAGTTTTGAACAGCTTATAGTTGGAGTCAAATGACTCATCAGTAGAATGAGGAGATTCACATGTAAAGCAAGATAAAGTAGATGGATCTACAGGAGGTCCCTTTGCAGCAACCCATGAGGTTTTGGGATACTGCTCAAGCTTCCAGTATGTTCCATCAGCATCGAGTTTCCTCTCAAAGGCAATGCCCTCTTTCCTAGGGTTCCTGTTGAGGATCTGCTTTTTAAGCACGTCACAAAGAGCCTGTTGCCCTTTGAGGCTTTTGTACATGCCTGTCATATACAATTGCTTCAGCCCTGCATTGTCAGTGATACTAGCAATGTCCTTAGATGAGGAATCAATAATAACAGAGATAGGTGAAGAATTTGCAGCAATAGAAGCATTTGAACTTTCAGGTGAAGAATTAGCAGATTCACGTTCAATGCACTTCAAACATGGAGGAATGAATTCTTCCTGAGCAGCGCTGATTTGTTGAGCAAGTAATGAATCACGCTCCTTCTGAAGATCTTCATAACTCACTCTTAGCTTCTCAAGATCTTGCTTTCTTTGAAGAAATTCATAAGAAAGCTTCTCATGATCAGATAAGAGAGTGTTATGATGACTCTGAAGATTGTCAAACTTGGACTGAAGTCTCTGAAGATTTTCAGTCAAAGTTTTAGTGCGATCCATTTCTTCACCCAACATATCATCACTCTCATCAAGCATATTTTGAACTTTTTCCAAAGCTCTTTGTTGTTTAGTGGCAAGGGAAGCAAGTTTGGTATAGCTGGGTCCAAATTCATCACCAGATTCATCATCACTTGACTAAGACAGGTAGCATTCAGTTACCTTGGTACCTTTTGCCATAAGGCATGGTGCAGAGGATGATGATTCTGAATCGAAAGTCATAGCCTTGCACGATTCCATGAAATCCTCAAACCAGGGATCACGATGAGTTCGATGACCTTCATAGACCTCAGAGAGTCGGTCCCAGATAAGCTTCGCATGGCTGAGATGCATAATGTTCCAGAACTGATTTTGAGACAGACAGGAGCAGATGATGTCCTTCGTCGTGAGGTTGAGAAGAGTGTACTTGCGAATGTCATCAGCCTCCGCCATCTAGCATAGATCGGCAAGACCAATCTCAGTGACGGTCCACAGCTCGCTGTTCATCACCATGAGTCGCTTCTTCATCATGGCCTTCCGCTTGGGATAATCATGACCATCAAAGATGGGGCATGACACAGTCTTCATTCCTGCGGTCGACATGACTAAAACTCCAGGCGATTAAACCAAAATCACACAGAACAAGGGAGTACCTTGCTCTGATACCAATTGAAAGTGTGTTAAGTCGACTAGAGGGGGGGTGAATAAGCGATTTTTATGAATGCTTCACTGAGGAATTTTAGGCTGAGGAAATTCCTAAGCAAAGAACTATTAGCAGGAGAATAAGTACTCAGATGCAAGCATAACAGAACAACAGCACAGTCATCATGATGAAATGAAAACAAGCACAGAGTACGGAAAGCGTAAACACAGGATAAGCAGGCTGAAGATAAACTGACTGAAGAAATTGAACTGAGGAAATTGAGAAAGTCTTCAGTCAAAGTCTTCAAACAGTAACGATCAAGTACACAACACAGTAATGAGGAAATGGAAGGGTTGAGGAAATAGAACCAGTTAGCTCGGTGAAGACAATGATTTGGTAGACCAGTTCCAACTCCTGTGACAGTTGTACGTCTAGTTGGAGCGGCTAGGTATTTAAACCTGAGGACACACAGTCCTCACCGTATTCTCCTTGAGTTAAGGTCACACAGACCTCGCCCAATCACTCGTGGTAAGTCTTCATGTGACTTCCAAACCTTCACAAACTCGGTCACTCGGTGATCCACAATTTCCTCTTGGATGCTCTAGACCATGACGCCTAACCATCTGGAGGATGCACAGTCCTCAAAGGTAACAAGCGTCGGTTCCACACAGGAACAATCTCTTCAGTGATGCTCAATCACTTTGGGTTTGTAGGTGTTTGGGTTTGGGTTTTCCTCACTTGATGATTTTCGCTCAAAGTCCTCGGAGGAAGGGATGCTCTCAATGACAAGTGTCAGTTTCTCTCAGAGCAGCCAACCAGCTAGTGGTTGTAGGGGGCGGCTATTTATAGCCTAGGGAGCAGCCCGACATGATATGACATAAATGCCCTTCAATGATATGACCGTTAGGTGGGTAGATATTTTGGGACAGCTGGCGCGTAGCACAGCAACGGTCGGAAATTTGATGGTAGGCGCTCCCACCCCCACCCTGGCGATCGCCACCACCTCCGGTGATCTCCTCCCCTAGCCACCAAATTTCATTTCCTTTCCAATAGATCTCTCTAGCGCACTAAGATCTACGTTTTCATACCCATCTCTATGGGTTCTGCTGATGGATCCACCCTTGGCTTGGACTTCTCCAAGGGTCTGGTTTTTGCGGAGAAGGTTTTTCAATCTATGGGTTTTTCGGTGCACCCCATGGATGACACGGGCTCCTTCACCATGGTAATTTCTTTTGGCCGGCATGATTTTCGTTTGACTGAGGATTCGGTGGCAGCGGCGCTTGAGGCGGCCATCGGGGGTTCTGCTATTGAGTTCATGGTTTTTATGATCATGGAGAGGGTTTTTGGTTTTCATGTTTCTTGCAAGGTTGTGGCTTTACTCATTCTCAGGCTCCGTTCTTTCTCCTGTGATCATTTTAAATGCTTCTTTCACCTTTGGGGAAATGGTGGTCCAAATTGGGGCCGTGAGTTCAAGCTTTGGAAATTGGAATGTGATGCTGAGTGGATCATTGTTAGTCCTTCTAAACGTCGAGCTACCCTTGGCATGCTGGCTATGCACACCAAGCCCCGTAAATCTTCGATAAAATCATCGCATGGCCCTGCCAAGAAGCTCTCATTTTCACAGTTCCATACTTATCCTGCTTGTCATGGTTATCGTTATCTAGCCACGCAGTCTTGCATTCAAACTGTTGAGGAGGCGGGGTACACGCTTTCTGCGCATGAACGGGTGGTCATCCACCCTTCGCCGCCGGCTGAGCTCCGGTGGACGACAACTACCCCCTCCATTTCCTTTGGAACGGTTAGAGATCTTCAACCAGCTGCGAATGGGTCGCCTCCTATCTCGGGCGGAAACTTTGGCTCTCCGAATGTGGATGTGCCTTCCCATGTTGGGCCGTCTTCTTCACGGTCCACGGTCCAGGTGGAGGCAGTGCTATCTTCTGGGCTTTCCATTCCGTCTTCTCAGCAAGCAGACGAAGATTTTGATAAATTGGTTACGGGCATGGTAGATGAAATTTTAACGTGTCAGATTTGCTTATCTAAGGGTCATTTTGCGGCGGCGTGCACGTCTAAATTGCGTTGTACCTCTTGTCTGCGGATGGGGCATGGTAAAAAGGATTGTAACAAGTTTGCTAGCATTTTGGGTTTGGTTTGGAAACCAAAACCCGGTAACGTTGCAACTTCCGAGGATCGCTCAGCTCCCACCGAGAATATCTCTCTGGCACAGCTTTTACCCAACTTGGACTCCTTTTGCACTTCTGTATTTACTGCTTCGCCTTGTTCCATCAGTTCCGGTCCCAAAACGCCTTCGACAGCGCCGCCTGAGACCCCTCCCCCACCGGACTTCTTGCCACCTGCTTCCAGCCCGGGCTGTTCCTCTCCGATGGCTAACTTCCCTCTCGACCCCATGCTGTATGTGCCGGCTGGCCATCACATTGTAGACGGCGGTGATGCTCGTCTGCCTCGGACCTATGTGACACCACATATCCCACTTGTGCGCCGCCATGAGGAATTCATGCTTGCTGAGGTAATGCCCATCCCCCCTCCCGATCAGATTGGTGCTGCTAGGGAGGAAGTGGTCCAGTGGTTGCAAGCTCATGGGGTTTTGGTGAGGTCGGCTCAGCCATGGATTAGATCGGTGGGTCTTTTCGAGCTTCGGGATGCTGCAGTCAGGTTTTCTCTTCTTCAGATGCCGCCTCAACCTCTAGGCAACGATCATTTTGTGCGTTTTATGAAGCACGATGAGGGTGATTCGTTTCGAGGTGCTCAGGGTTTCCGTCAGGGTCTGCTCATGTTCTTGGGGATTCCCCTCGATCTTTGCAATGAGGGGAATATTCGGGCAGCGGTCAACACATTTGGAAAGTTTCAGCATTGGATTAGTGAGGATCCCTACCTTATGCGCACTTTGGTTTTTGCGTCTTTTCCAGAAGATATTTTAGTACCACGAGATGTGGTGTTCATGGATTATGCTGCTTGGGGTGGTGCCCGGGTGTCTTGGACGGTGCCTCTGTATATCCTGGGGGCCAATTTTGCTGAACAGATGCCCCAGGATGAAGATTGGATGCCCATTAATGGCAATCCCCATCCCATGCCTGGTGTTCCCTTCCCGGAGATGCCACCTTTTATTTTGCCTCCATTCCGGCCTTGAGGTGGAACGATGTGCCACCACCTCCGCCTGAACCTGCGCAGAACGAAGTGCATGAGGACAATTGGGGCAACTGGGAGGAACCTGCTGCAGAACCTGCTGCGGAGCCTGCTGTGGAGGATCAAGAATCTGTGGTTTTGAATGCCTCGGCACAACCTAGTTCTGAAGATCAACCCCAGGTGCCCCCTGCTCCTATCGTTATTTTTGATGGGGCTTCTCCTGTTAATTCGAATGATCAAATGGCAGCACCGGATTTGGAGGATGCTAATAATTGGGCCATTGTGGTGTATCAACCTCCCCCTTTTGATGTCCGCGCTCTGGAGCGGCCTGTGGTTCCGATTCCTTTTGGTCCCCCTCTGCCGCCGGAAATGATTTGGAGGCGCTCGTTTGAAAATTTGCTGACTGCTCCAATGGTGTTTGAGGTGCCTAAACCTATACTGCTGCAGCCCCTGTCGCCTGTCATTTTGAGCAAGAGAACCTGGGACTTTGCTTTCCAGTAGGATGCCCTTCCTTTGCTGACATGGAAGGAGTCGGTACCTGCTCGACCAGTAGCTAGAGCACCTTTTGTGGATGAAACTGACAGGGTTGTGACTGTTGTCTCTCCTCCTCCTGAGCGTGCACTTGCAAGGAGGCCACGCAAAGTTTTGGCGCCTACTCCACTCGTTGAAACTTCTGTTCGTAGGTGTACCAGAAGTTCGGCCCAGCGGGATGGGTTTAAGCCCACTTTCCATGAGCTGGTTCTGAAGCCCAAGAAGAAGAAGCCCAAGGCCATGCCCCTCTCTGCTGACAAGTCTGAAGACCCTGCATTTGGAGATGTTCCTCCGCCTACTCCCATCAGTCACCTGCAAGCTATTGGCAAGGACCTGGAGATTGATGCAGCTCTGCTCACGGAGGATGCACTTATGGTGGACCCCTCTGCTGCTACAACTCAAGACTCCAATGAATAGTGCACTCCAATACTGTTGGGTTTGGCAAGCCCACAAATATGCTTTATGTGTTTGGTTTTCTTTTTCTGGTCTGGGGCTATGTAATAATGCTGGTTTGAAACTCTTATGTGCTTTTGGGCATCTGGCACTGTGTGTCATGTGCACGGGTAACTTGTTTATATTATTCCTTTATGAACAATCTCTGTAGAAACTGGAATGTACTATGCTGGAATGTCAGGGGTTTAAATTCTGAAGCTAGGCAAAGAGCTGTTAGACAAAAGATTGATGAAAGCCACTGTGCTATTGCCTGCCTGCAAGAAACTAAATGTGCTTCATTCGATTCCCGCATGATTAAAAGTTTCTGCCCCAAGAGATTTGACAGCTTTGCTTTCTCTCCTTCCTTGGGGGCCTCTGGTGGAATTTTAGTTGTTTGGAATTCGTCTATCTTTGGGGGGACTTTATTGCAAGTCCAACAATTTGCAGTGGTAATTGAGTTTGTTTCTAGGCACAACAATGAGCGCTGGACTCTTGTGGTGGTCTATGGACCTTGTCAGGGGGAAGCCAGGAATAATTTTGTAAACTGCTTATATCACCTGAACATTCCTGTGGATGAGAATTGGCTGTTATTGGGGGATTTTAACTTCTTACGGTCTATGGATAACAGGAATCTACCTGGTGGTGACCTAAATGACATGTTCATCTTTAATGAGATAATTGGACACCTCGGCCTTTTGGAGTTGCCCATCAAAGGCAGGTCCTACACTTGGTCCAATATGCAGGATGATCCACTTCTTGAGCAGCTTGACTGGTTTTTCACTTCTGTTGATTGGATCTCAGATTACCCCATGACTGAGGTCTTACCTCTTGCCAGGACTGCTTCTGACCATGTGCCCTGTATGGTTACAATTAAAACTTCTATTCCCAAGTCTAATATCTTTAGGTTTGAGAACTATTGGTTAGAGTTGGAGGGTTTTATGGATTGTGTGGATTCCTCATGGCAGAAACAATCCAGAAAGGGCCATATTACTGCCAGGATAGCTGACAAATTTAAGTCCTTGAGAATGTGTCTTAAAAGGTGGCAGAAGAGCATTTCTAAACTGAAAACTCTAATCTGTAAATGCAATAGTGTTATCCTGCTCTTGGATGAGCTTGAGGAATGTAGAACACTCTACAGACAGGAATCAAATTTCAGGATTGTGGTTAAAAATCATGTTGAGAAATTGCTCCACCTTCAATGTCTTTATTGGAGGAAACGATGTACTATTAGGTACATCAAAGTGGGTGGTCAGAACACTAAGTTCTTTCATGCTATGGCCACGGAGAGATACCGAAGAAATTCTATTGCTAGCTTAAAACTGCATGATGGTACGGTGGTCACTGATCATTCCCAAATGGAGGGTATTATCTGGGATTGTTTTAAGAACAGAATGGGTTCTTCCAGGGGAATTAAAATGGGCTTTGATCTTTCTTCCCTTATTGAACCTGTTGTGGGACTGGATGTTCTCACTAAGCCTTTTGAGAAGGAGGAAATGGACTTGATTATCAAGCACATGCCAGTTGATAAAGCTCCAGGTCCAGATGGATTTAATGGTCTTTTCTTCAAAAGATGCTGGCACATTATTTCTCAGGATTTCTATGAACTGGCCCAGGCTTTCTTTCAGGGTACTGCCCATCTGGAGAATATCAATGACTCCTACATAACTTTGGTGCCCAAGAAGCCCTCCCCTGAGGAGGTGGGTGACTACAGACCTATATCTTTAACAGGAATGGGTCTTAAGTTTCTGTCTAAAATGGCAGCCAATAGGTTTCAAGAGGTGATTATGCAGTGTGTTCACAAGAACCAATATGGTTTCATAAAAAGTAGAACAATTCAGGATTGTATTGGGTGGACCTTTGAGTATTTGCACCAGTGTCATCAGTCCAAGAAACCTATTGTGATTCTAAAGTTGGATTTTGAAAAGGCTTTTGACTCCCTTGAGCATGAGGCCATTGTGCAAATTCTGAGACATAAGGGCTTTAATGAGAAGTGGATCCTTTGGATGAAGCAGCTTCTCTCCACAGGTACCTCCTCTGTTCTGCTTAATGGTGTCCCTGGTAGGAAGTTCAGGTGCAAAAAGGGTGTCAGACAGGGTGATCCAGTCTCTCCTCTCTTGTTTGTCCTAGCTGCTGATCTTCTGCAGACTGTAATTAATGATATGTTCAGAAGGGGCCTTCTTCAGTTACCTATTCCTTGTCATGATCAGGATTATCCTGTAGTTCAGTATGCTGATGATACTCTTATTATCTTGCCTGCTGACAAGGATCAACTCTTAGCCCTAAAGGATATGCTCAGGATCTTGTCTGAGTCCACTGGTCTGGATGTGAACTATCATAAATCCTTTATTATTCCCATCAATGTGGACACTGCTGTCATGGCTGAATTAGCCTCTGCTTTTGGATGCCAGATTGGGAAAATGCCTTTTACCTACCTTGGGTTGCCAGTGGGAACTACAAGGCCTAAAATGGTGGATTTTATGCCACTGGTTGATTGCATGGAGAGGAGAATGACAGCTAGTTCATCTTTTCTAAATCAGGGGGAAAGGCTGCAGTTCCTTAATTCTGCTTTGTCATCTATGCCCATTTTCTACTTGTGCAGTTTGGCTGTCCCAGCTGGAATTCTTAAACAATTGGAAAGAATCCAGAGGCAATGTCTCTGGAGGAGGAATAGGGGTCAGCCTGCTCCCTCCCTAGCTGCTTGGGACCTTATTTGCAGGCCAAAAAACAGGGGAGGTCTTGGCATCCTCAACCTTGGTTCCCAGAATGTTGCACTTTTGATCAAACATGCCAATAATTTCCTTAATAAAAAGGATCTTCCTTGGGTTTCTTTAATTTGGGATACTTACTACCATAATAGGGTCCCTCAGGGAACTTCTGATTGTGGCTCATTCTGGTGGAAGGATATTTGCAAGGTCATGCAACATTTTAGAGAGTGTGCTTGGGTTCAGATTAATGCAGGGAACACTGCCCTCATGTGGTCAGATAACTTGCAGTTTGATGGTCAGGTGTCTAGCCTTCAGCTCAGATTTCCCAGGCTCTACTCCTATGTTAAGGACCCCTGGGTTACTGCTATGGAATTCTTGGGCTCTCAGGACATTTTCCAGCAGTTCCACCTCCCTTTGTCCAGCCAGGCTTTTGATGAACTGACTATTCTCCAGTCTATGTTGGATGGCCTTATTAGAGCACCTGGGTCCAAGGATATTTGGTTTTGGAAGGGCACTGCCAAGGGATACTCACCAAAGCTGTTTTACTCACATACTTTTGTCTCTGCATCTTTCAACCCTTTGACAGCTTGGATCTGGAAGTCCTCTTATACAATGAAAATCAAAGTCTTTGCTTGGATGCTTATTATGGACAGGTTGAACACCAAGGACATGGTGGAGAGGAGGCATTGGCACTTGGAGGGTGGAGTGAGCTGTGTCCTTTGCCCTTTGCAGACTAGGGAGACAAGAGATCATTTGTTCTTCAATTGCAACTTTAGTGTCAGAGTTTGGAACTATCTACAAATTGATTGGTCTTCTGGTGACTCCATGGCTCATTTGGTCCTTAATGCTAGCAGGAGTTTTAGGAAGCCCTTCTTCACTGAAGTGGTGTTCATTGCTTGCTGGAATATCTGGATCATCAGGAATGCTAAGGTCTTCAGGCATGAGAGGGCTGGATTTAATAAATGGAGGTCTGCTTTTATACATGACATCAGCTTAATGCAATATAGAGTTAAAGCTGCCTACAAAGATGATCTTTTACGTTGGATTTCATTCCTGCCACCTTGAGGTCTTTAATAGTATTCTCTACCCTGTTCTTTTTCTTCTTCCCCTAGATTCTTTGATTACCTCTTGTAATCCCCCCTTTTTTTCTATACCTGTACTGTATATATTTTCTCAATAAAGTTTTGATATGCTGTGGGGGTTTCCCCTACAGTTCCCAGTCAAAAAAAACGGTCGGAAATTTGAGTTCTCAAATTCCTCAGGGCTATCATGTTCCTCACTTCTAGGCAATTCGTACTGGCGAATTTCTAACTCCTCAGTCAGAACAAATTCCTCAGAGACCAGAAGAACTTCGTCTCTGTCACTGAAGAAATTGACTGAACTGTATGAGATTTCCAATGGCTTCACTCGAAGGGATTGGTAGGTGTAGGATTTTGAGATGAGCATCACTTGGAAACTTTTCCTTTAATTTTTCCTCGACCCCCTTTAACAGTACGGTGTTTCCTATGACTCAAGAAAGAGAAAATGAAACTACGAAAACAAAAGTCTTCGCGCTTCATGTTCCTCGCATGAATATCAAGTTATCACGGTCACACCAATTTCTTCACTTTCAAAGTCTTCAGAAAGCCAAAGTCTTTAGTTGAATACATTCATTTTTTGGGGGTCGACTTTCTCTGTAAATATCAAACTCCTCATAGACTTATAGACCTATGTAACCTCACAAACGCATTAGTCCCTTAACCTATAAGTCTTCAATACACCAAAATCACTAAGGGGCACTAGATGCACTTACATACAGATTTGATTTTTCAACCAATTTATATGCACTGCAGCATGTGCATGTAGTTAAATTTGAATTATGGACATAAAATGACTAGAAAACCCAGTTAATGTATAAAAATGTCCAAACAAACCCCAAAAAATTCCAAAATTTAACACAACACTCCTGTTGTTCTATGTTGACACTAGAAAAATTTTGAAAGCAATAAGAGGCAACGGATATCGTTTCGTCCCCAAAGGTGGCATGTTCCCTACTGAAACCATCAGGCTTGTTGGAGAAGCTCTGGTTTCTCAGAATCTTATACCCAAACCTGCCCCAAATGGGACAAAAAATTTACCACGGCATGTTGATGCCGCACCATGATAGCATGCCAAGTTTCATGAATTTCAGATGAGTTTTTGGATTTACTAGAATTTAAAAATCAGGTATCTCAATGTTTGCGGCCGAGTGACGGTGGCAGGGTGTTTGACATTCATTCCCATTTCTTGCATGGGACCTAAGCATGCAACCAAGGACACAAATTTGAATTTTCAACCAATTTATATGCATTAGAGCATATGCATGTAGTTCAAATTTGAATTATGCACATAAATGCATTGAAAACTCAATTAATGTATAAAAATGTACAAACGGACCCTGAAAAATTCCAAAATTTAACACAACACTCCTGTTGTTCTATGTTGGCACTAGAGAAAAAATTGAAATCAAGAAGAGGCAATGGATATCGTTTCGTCCAGTAAGGTGAAACGTTCCCTACCGAAACCATCAGGCTTGTTGTGAGAAGCTCTGGTTTGTGAGAAGCTTATACCCAAACCTACCCCAAATGGGACAAATAATTTACCACGACATGTTGATGCCGCTCCATGATAGCATGCCAAGTTTCATGAATTTCAGACGAGTTTTGGATTTACTAGAATTTAAAAACCATGTATCTCAATGTTAGCGGCTGAGTGACGGTGGCAAGGTGTTTGACCTTTATTCTCATTTCTTGCATGGGACTTAAGCATGTAACCAAGGACACACATTCCAATTTTGAACCAATTTATATGCACTGGAGCATGTGCATGTAGTTCAAATTTGAATTATGCACATGAATGCATAGAAAACTCAGTTAATGTATAAAAATGTCCAAGCGAACCCCGAAAAATCCAAAAATTTGACACAACACTCGTGTTGTTCTATGTTGACATGAGAAAAAAATTGAAAGTAAGAAGAATAGATATCATTTTGTCCCCCAAGGTGGCACGTTCCCTACCGAAACCATCAGGCTTGTTATGAGAGAAGCTCTGGTTTGCGAGAAACTTATACCCAAACCTGCCCCAAATGGGATAATATTTTTATCACGGCATGTCGATGCCGTTCCATGATATCATGTCAAGTTTCATGAATTTTAGATGAGTTTTTGATTTACTAGAATTTTGAAACCATGTATCTCAATGTTAGCGGCCGAGCGACAGTGTCAAGGTGTTTGACATTCATTCTCATTTCTTGCATGTGACCTACGCTTGCAACGAAGGACAAACATTTGATTTTGCAACCCATTTTTATGGACTGGAGCATGTGCATGTAGTTCAATTTTGAATTATGCACATAAATGCCTAGAAAACTCAGTTAACGTATAAAATGTCCAAACGGTCCCCGAAAAAATCCAAAATTTAACACGACACTCCTGTTGTTCTATGTTGACACCAGGAAAAAATTGACACGTTTCCCTAACGGAACCATGAGGCTTCTTCTGAGAAACTCTGGTTTGTGAGAAGCTTATATCATAACCTACCCCAAATGGGCAATATTTTTTACCCCAGTATGTTGACGCCATTCCATGATAGCATGCCAAGGTTCATGAATTTCAGACGGGTTTTGGATTTACTAGAATTACAAAAGCAAGTACCTCAACGTTTGCTAGAGAGCCACGCTGCCGTGGTGTTCGAAATTCATCCCCATTTCTTGCATGGGACATAAGCATAAACCCATGGACACATATATGATTTTACAACCCATGTTGGTGCACCGGAGCATGTGCATGTAGTTTATTTTTGAATTGTGCACCTGAAATGGCTAGAAAACCAATTTAATGTATAAAATGTCCAAACGAACCCTGGATAATTCCAATTTTTTATGACACACATATAGTTGCATGTCCACTGCAGATAAAAGTTCTAGCAATTCAAACACCGTCCATTGCCGCTATGACCCCATTATGTAATTCAAATCAAGATGAAAAACAAGTAGATCCCACACAGTTTATTATCACCAACCGTGTGAGATGCAGTACAAAATATTCTGAAGCACCGTCGGTATATAGTATGTCTATGGCTTACGCGAGAAGGTGCATCGGCTACAGTCCACAGCCGGCGTGTCAAGCACGCTAGCTCGCTCCCCAAATATCATTTCACTGTTCAATCGTCGTCGGTGAAAGATGGGGACGTTGACCCGCGTCGTGAGGGCAACTTCGGCGGCCCACTCCGGCGAGAGCACGGCCGCAGCCGCCATGCGCGTGCTAACAAGGTGCATGAGCGCGGCCGCAATCTACAACCGGGCGGCCAAGGCAGCCCAAACGGCCGTTGTTGCTTCTCAGGTGGCAGAAGGAACATCTGCCTCGGGAATAGCAACTGGTGAGAGCGGCACAACAGTTGTCCGTTCCGCGGCGGTGGCCTTAGCCCTGACGGAGGCCGCCCACGACCATGTCGAGGCCACCCATGCCCAGCTCGTGGCGGTCACCGCACAAATCGCACGAAGCTTCTCCGACAATGGTCGGCAACCCACGACTGAAGAGTTGGCAATCGCCAAGAGCGTTCGAGCAGCCGTCCGTTCCTCCATCGCATACCTTGCCACGACGGAGCCCGTCCAAGCCCAGATCACGGCGGCCCACGCCCAGCTTGTGGCAGCCTTTTCCAAAGAGATGGCGGACGCGGATGGCGAGATGCTTGCCGAGTATGGTGCGATGGATGCCATGGAGCCCCTTCCCCAGGAGACCGTCGGGCGCGAGCTGGACATGGAGGAGGCGGCGGAGATCGATGAGCACCAGCCGTAGTAGTACTCTTTGTTTTGTTTAATTAAGAGCGTCGGTCTTTAATTTGTTAGAGTAATGTTTAGGTCAGCTAGCTCTGGCTGAACTTGCTGATTAAGAAGTGTGGCTGTGTTGTAGTCTCCTTTGTGTTCCCAAATTATGCAATGACGTGGATGACCACTGTAACCAGGGAAATTCGAACCAAAATTTTTGACGTTCAAACTCATCACACACGGGTTAAGCTATCTGAATCGTTTGTGATGTTCACATATCGTACACAGTTCTGAATAAGGGACCGTGTCTGATGACACTTTGCGCGCCAGTTTTTTCGCTGAAGCGATTCAAAATTTTCGGCTTCCGCAGAAATATCTACCTCCGCGCCCCCTTCCCCTTACCAAAAGCTACATTTCCCATGTTTCCGCCTTCCTTTCCAAGTTGAAACCTTCACTCCTTGCTTGCAGCGCCGCCTCCTCGCCGGCGACCCTCCTTCACGCTGCTCGGCCTCGTATATCCAGGCAGGTAATCCACACCCGGCCCCCATCCTCCTCCTCCTTTCACATCCCACATGCCCCGACCGCCGGTGCGACACCTTCCACCCAAATCACCGACCCCTCCACAAAATAAACGCCGCCGTAAGCCATGGTGCATGCATGATAGCCAGGACCTCAAGGAGCATTTGGCAGCGGAGAAGCAAATCGCGGCCGCACGCGCGGATGAGGTCGCAATGGCTGCCATTCGTGCCGACCCCCAGATCTTGGAGGAGCACCTTGCCATTTGCTAGCTACGCCGGTTAAGCATGCTCGGTTTACCCGTTGCGTGTGCTGCTCCTGCCTTTCCTTAACAAATTCAAGTGAATTGTGCTATCTAATTTTACCATGCAATCTGTTGCTCTAGTGTATATGTTCTATATGTTGTGCTGTGTGGTGCTCACTTATTAACTGTTCGGTTAAATAGTTGTCGTCTTTAGTTAACTATTTGGTTCAATTATGCAAATGTGATGTTCAATTCTTCAGGCTGCAATTTTGTATTGTCTTCCATGTAAGAAATAAATCGAATTTATCTTTACAAAATACATGAGAAACGAATACAATTGCTATATTTCCAAGTTATCAAGCATGCTTGGTTTGGTTATACATTGTGCAATGTGGTGCTCAGTTAACGTTTGGTTCATTTGTTGTGGTGTTTAGTCAATTCTACAATGTGATGTTCAATAGTTGTGGGTGCATTCTGTTATTGTATACCATGTGAGAAGTAAATCGAATTTGGATGTACTAAATACATGAGAAACAAATACAATTGCTATATTTCCAAGTTGTTAAGCATGCTTGGTTTGGTTAACTGTCTAATCTTCTATTAGGAGTATGTTATATTGTGCAATGTGGTGCTCAGTTAACGTTTGGTTCATTTGTTGTGGTGTTTAGTTAACTGTTTGGTTCAATTCTACAATGCGATGTTCTATTGTTGTGGGTGCATTCTATTATTGCATACCATGTGAGGAATAAATTGAATTTGGATGTACTAAATACATGAGAAACAAATACAATTGCTATATTTCCAAGTTGTTAAGCATGCTTGGTTTGGTTAACTGTCTGATCTTCTATTAGGAGTATGTTACATTGTGCAATGTGGTGCTCAGTTAATGTTTGGTTCATTTGTTGTGGTGTTTAGTTAACTGCTTGGTTCAATTCTGCAATGCGATGTCCAATTGTCGTGGGTAGAATTTTTTATTATTGTGCATGTGAGGAATAAATCGCTTTTGGCTGCACTTAATACATGAGAAACATATACAAGTGCTATATTTCCTAGTTCCTAATCATCACTACTGCAGGATACTACTAACGTAACACTACGATCAGAGACCCTTTGCCGAAACTGTGTGTGATGCAATAATCGCAAACGGTGGTGTAAAACCCCGTCAAAAAGGTGCAAAACGTTTGCGATGGCGGAGCCATCAAACACGGTTCAGATTTTAGTTGCGTGTGCGATGCGGGGCACACGGTTAATCCATTCAAACTGTTTGCGATGAGGCAGAACAACAGAAACGGGCAGTGATACGTCTCCAACGTATCTATAATTTTTGATTGTTCCATGCTATTATATATTCTGTTTTGCATGTTTAATGGGCTTTATTATACACTTTTATATTATTTTTGGGACTAACCTACTAACCCAAGGCCCAGTGCAAATTGCTGTTTTTTTTTGCCTATTTCAGTGTTTCGCGGAAAAGGAATATCAAACAGAGTCCAAACGGAATGAAACCTTCGGGAGAGTTATTTTTGGAACAAACGGATCCACAGGACTTGGAGTGGAAGTCAAGAAACAACCGAGGAGGC